>NC_091210.1:34305247-34392747 GCF_040958095.1 Procambarus clarkii
CAACAGTGTTGTTATTCCCATTCCTAAACCTCACTAGCCGAGTGCTTTTCGCCCAATCTCCCTCACTAGTTGTCTCTGTGTCTTGAGAGGATGGTTCTCAACCGTCTCCTTTACAAAATTAATAATATGTTGTCTCCCCAGATATATGGCTTTACGCATGGAAAGAGTGTACATCACTATTACCACACTCCTCACCCTGCATACTGATAGGTCATATACCACTTTCCTAGATCTTAAGTCAGCCTTTGACATTGCTAACCCACACGTCATTCTGAGAGAACTTGCTAAAATGAATGTTGGAATGTTAATGTTAAAAATTTTTCAAAGTGAAATAAATATATAACACTGTACGGTACAGTTGTGTTTAATTATGTTTTGCGATTCCTTTGGAAAAGGTATTTGTGCACCAAGTACTACTAGGTCATTATGAGATATGCTGAATGTTGTCAATATACCATCTGAATACGCTTCACTTTGCGTTAATCATTGGACGTCCTAACGTCCTCCCAAAAGGACTTAATCAGACCTCAGTGGATATTTTTACTCTCCCCCTCTCCCTCTCAGAGCATCCCCTTATGTGTTGTATGTGGGTGCTGAAGTTCAGTCTCTTGTCTATGTATAGGTGAAGGAACTTTCCATAATTGTTATTGCAAATGTTTACTTGTAATACTGGGTATACATCCGGTGTTCTTACCCTCGACCGCGGCGAGGGTAAGCCGCGGTCGTATGGTCTGAAACCCACAAATATTTACAATGGGGGGGGGGATAACATTTCCTCTTCAAGCACGCGCGCACAAATGAACTATGTTACTTAACTGGAAGCACTCGTACAACATAATTTACACGATTTTTCAGAATAATTATACTTCTTACAAGCATATATACAGTATAGTACCAAGGAGGTTCTCTTCAATGATATCTAAGATAATTAAAAGAACCCAAGCAAACTACTGTGGAAATGTGCAGGACAAACATATCAATTGTGACACTAGCTCTCCACATATGGCATTTGCTTAATTTAGAAACTGTACTTGTGGTCGATCTCGAACCCATGTTGTTGATGTGACGATGTGTTATGAATTTTGTGGCTAGCTCCTCAAGATTGTAACTTGCTTAGATAAATAAATTGTGTGTTCAGTCCCTGAACCCATTATGTGATAAATTAACTAAATTAAAACTATAGTCTGGCGACGAAACCTGAACTGCATAATGTAAATAGGGATTAACCAGAAAAAGATATAGGTGAAGAATAACACCAGGTAACTGCATTAATTACAATATCTAGATCAAACTAACATTGATTTTCAAAAGGTTGTATATTTTCCATCAATGGAGAGCATCAGCCAAGAAGCCTTCTTTAAAATATGAATATCTTTCCTTACCCAATAAGATCTAATCTCTGAATAAAACGCAAAAAACGACTTGATTGTAACCTATCCACCGCTGCCCATTTGATGGGGGAGAGGGGGTTATGTGTAGGATAAACATATCAATTGTGACACTAGCCCTCCATATATGTCAGTTGCTTAAATTATAAACTGTACTTGTGGTCGGTCTCGAGCCCATTGTTGATGTGACAATGTGCATTGACTTTTGTAACTAGCTTATCAAGATGATAACTTGCTTGGCTATATGAATTGTGGGGCTCAGTCCCTGAGCCCATTATGTGCCTCTGTAACACTCCACTATCGCCCATAGGATGGGTTTGGGGTGCATAATAAATGAACTAAACTAAGCTCTGCCTTTTTGATAACAGATACAATTATAAGCTTTATTTGTGAATCTCAATTAATTAAACAATATATCACAGAGCCTGTAGGGTTCGGTAAGATGAGCGAAGAGACATGGGAGATTTTACATAAGTACAGTACATGGTAGTTTAAGTAGCGAACGCATGTCAACGAATAACGAGTATATATAACAAAACTATTGTCCTATGAAGTCGATTTAACTTCCAAACATATATTTTTTAATAAATGTTAAATGTTTCTAGCTAGTTATGTTAGTTTAAATATGTGCATGTTTATTTATTTAAATAAACATATTTAAATAAACATATTTAAACATATTTAAATATGTTTAAATATGTGCAGTCCCCGTGGTGTAGTGGTAAGACACTCGCCTGGCGTTCCGCGAGCGCTATGTCATGGGTTCGTATCCTGGCCGGGGAGGATTTACTGGGCGCAATTCCTTAACTGTAGCCTCTGTTTAACGCAACAGTAAAATGTGTACTTGGATGAAAAAACGATTCTTCGCGGCAGGGGATCGTATTCCAGGGACCATAGGATTAAGGACCTGCCCGAAACGCTACGCGTAATAGTGGCTGTACAAGAATGTAACAACTCTTGTATATATCTCAAAAAAAAAAAAAAAAAAAAAAAAAATTAAATTTGTGATAATTTGTGCAGAGAAGTGCGACAACTGGATATGCCAACAAACACTTACGAAACAACGATATATCTTGGATAAGTCGCTCCACAACATTGCCGCTTGGACCATCGACTTCCTTTGATGCTACTTATTTCATAATGAAATTATATTAGTTTGGAGTAAATATATGTTTTCTCATGTTCTGCATTAAGCACCCACATTATAGTGAGTAAATATACCATATTACTTCATTACTTAAATAATGCTAGGAGGGTTTGAGTAGCTTTGGGTCTTTAGTGCACAGAATCTCCAATAGATGGGGCGAGAGTCGCCCCATCTGTCTCACCCGAGAGAGAGTCGAAACTTAAATTAAAATTGATATATCTTTGTTCTCGAACATGATATATTTCATTTGGTGCAATTATAATAATGTTCATATCTCGGTCTTTCTGGAGGCATATAAGATTTTAGGCTTTATTAGCGAATCTTTGTTAATTATACAATATATCGGCAAGTGTGTAGGCGTCTGCACTCCATGCCCGACAAGCTACTGAGCGCTACTATAAAAACATATGTATCTTCACTTGAGCTATAAATATGTCTATTGTAATGTATTTAAAATGAAGCTCTTATTTCTATCTTGCTTAAGACATATAAAACATTTGTGTTTATTAACGAATTTACGCGAAATAAACATTGATCTGAGAGAGAGTTGCTCTGTCGTTCAGTCTGTACGGGGTGGGAGCTCCGTAATTTTTAAAATACATGAATCTTCATTAGAACTTTAAATATGTCTATAGTAAAGTGTTTAAAGTGAAGCTTATATGTCTGCCTTTCTTGAGACATATAAAACATATATGTTTACTAACGAATTCACGTGAAATAAACATTGTTCTGAGAGAGAGTTGCTCGGTCGATCGATCTGTCCGGGGTCGGAGCTCGGCTATTATAAAAGTACACGTATCTTCGCTTTAAATTTAAATATGCCCATGGTAAGGTATTTAGAATAAAGCTTATATTTCTATCTTTCTTGTGACATACAAAACTATTACGTTTATTAAGGAATCTGCGTGAAATAGGCATGGTTCTGAGATGAATGCTGCGGTTTTCGAGCTCGACGCGCGGCAATGGACGCCATACACATCCAGTGGGTGTTATTGGACCCCATACCCATTCTATGGGTGGTTGGAGCCCCATACCCATTCTATGGGTGGTTGGAGCCCCATACCCATTCTATGGGTGGTTGGAGCCCCATACTCATTCTATGGGTGGTTGGAGCCCCACCCAGCAAACATTTTCATGTTTTTAAAACATCCTAAAAACGACATTTCATTGTTTTCAGCACGTTTATAATTACGTTTAGAAAAGGTTTTTTGAGAACTTTTATATACAACCTTAGAACGTAAATAATTAACATTTCTAAAAACTTTTTTATAATCTTTTAATTACCTACATTAAAACGTTTAGGGTAAATTAGGGTATAATAATTTTTTAATTCATATCTGAAATAGAAAGGGAGAGAAAGAAAGAAGACATATCTGAGAAAGAAATGGACATCCTATATATGTATGTGCAAATTACAAATAAATAGGGTACAAAAAGAGAATTAAAATATTATATTTATTTAATTAAGAATGAGTAATACAACAAAATATATGTAATAGCTCGAAATATATAGACTATATCTATAACAGAATATAAAAGTAAAAATTTAAAAATCTATAAAAATCTATATATGCAATATGTGAACACAATAGATTTTGTGATCAAGCAGCCTGTGATTCATGTCATGCTGAGATCAGTCTGACGTTACAAGCAGTTATTGTTACTTAAAACTAACACAAGTAAAATTTTCCGAGTATACATATAACACTATAGTTTTTCTATGACTAATAATAAAAATCTATTAATCAAAAGTTTAGGACTAATTAACTAAAAATAAAAATCTACAAGTGAATGTAAACAGTCAAGTATAATATTCATGTAGAAAGAGAAAGAAAAAGAGAGAGAGAAGGAAAGAAAGAGAAAGAAAGAAAGGGAGAAAGAGAGAGAGAAAGAAAAGAAAAAAGTCATGTATAATATTCATATTAGCACCATGCAATATAACTTAGATTAAGTAAAAATCTCAGACATTTTTAAATCAAATGAAATATGAGAGCCAGAGAGAGAGCGTGAGCCAGAGCCAGAGAGAGAGAGAGTCAGAGCCAGAGAGAGAGAGAGAGAGCCAGAGCCAGAGAGAGAGAGAGAGAGAGAGAGCCAGAGCCAGACAGAGAGAGAGCCAGAGCCAGAGAGAGAGAGAGCCAGAGCCAGAGAGAGAGAGAGCCAGAGAGAGAGAGAGCCAGAGCCAGAGCCAGAGAGAGAGAGAGCCAGAGAGAGCGTGAGCCAGAGCCAGAGAGAGAGTGAGTCAGAGCTAGAGAGAGAGTCAGAGCCAGAGCCAGAGAGAGCCAGAGAGAGAGAGAGAGCCAGAGAGAGAGAGAGAGCCAGAGAGAGAGAGAGCCAGAGAGAGAGAGAGCCAGAGAGCGAGAGCCAGAGAGAGCGAGAGCCAGAGAGAGCGAGAGCCAGAGAGAGCGAGAGAGCCAGAGAAAGAGAGAGAGGGCCAGAGCCAGAGAGAGAGAGAGAGAGCCAGAGAGAAAGAGAGAGCCAGAGAGAAAGAGAGAGCCAGAGAGAAAGAGAGAGCCAGAGAGAAAGAGAGAGCCAGAGAGCCAGAGAGAGAGCCAGAGAGAGAGAGAGAGCCAGAGCCAGAGAGAGAGCCAGAGCCAGAGAGAGAGAGAGAGCCAGAGCCAGAGAGAGAGAGAGAGAGAGCCAGAGAGAGAGAGCGTGAGCCAGAGCCAGAGAGAGAGTGAGTCAGAGCTAGAGAGAGAGTCAGAGCCAGAGAGAGAGAGCCAGAGAGAGAGAGAGCCAGAGAGAGAGAGCCAGAGAGCGAGAGCCAGAGAGCGAGAGCGAGAGCCAGAGAGCCAGAGAGAGCGAGAGCCAGAGAGAGCGAGAGAGCCAGAGAAAGAGAGAAAGAGAGGGGGAGAGAGAGAGAGAGAGAGAGAGAGAGAGAGAGAGAGAGAGAGAGAGAGAGAGAGAGAGAGAGAGAGAGAGAGAGAGAGAGGGCCAGAGCCAGAGAGAGAGAGAGCCAGAGAGAAAGAGAGAGCCAGAGAGAGAGAGAGCCAGAGCCAGAGAGAGCCAGAGAGAGAGAGAGAGAGAGAGCCAGAGAGAGAGAGCAAGAGAGCAAGAGAGCCAGAGAGAGAGCAAGAGAGCCAGAGAGAGAGCAAGAGAGCCAGAGAGAGAGCAAGAGAGCCAGAGAGAGAGAGAGAGCCAGAGAGAGAGCAAGAGAGCCAGAGAGAGCAAGAGAGCCAGAGAGAGAGCAAGAGAGAGAGAGAGAGCCAGAGAGAGAGAGAGCAAGAGAGCCAGAGCAAGAGAGCGAGAGAGAGAGCGAGAGAGAGAGCGAGAGAGAGAGCGAGAGAGAGAGAGCCAGAGAGAGAGAGCAAGAGAGCCAGAGAGAGAGCAAGAAAGAGAAAGAAAGAGAAAGAAAGAGAGAGAGAGAGAGAGAGAGAGACAGACAGAGACAGACACACACACAACAAAAGAGGAGACAGAACAAAATTAAGGCAAGGAGAGAGAAGACAGAACAGAAACAACAGAGAGAGGAGAGAAATGAGAAATCATTGAAGAGAAGGGGAAGAGAAACACAAGATAAGAAAAAAATACAAGAAAAATATACAAGATAAAAATGACATAAATGAATACCACAAATATAAAAAGTAAAGGAAGAGAGAAGCTAGAAGAGACAGGAAACGAGAGGTGTTACAAGAGAGGAAGAAAGGAGAGATTAAAAGTTAAGAAAAACAGGAGAGAAACGTAAAAGAAATAAAAAAAAAAGGGACATTTGTGAGGAGAGAAAATAAAGAGACCAGAGAAGACCATATATCAAGAGTGTGAGGATAAAGACTTATATATTTTCTTAGTAGACATCCTCTGGCTCTTGTTGCCCCTCTTGTATACGAATTGTACTTGCAAGTTTTCCCTGAAAAGATATTAACAAAATTAATATTTAATTATTTATTTATATAAATTACACACACACAAACTTTATATATTTTATATATATATATATATATATTATATATATATATATATATATATATATATTATATATATATATATATATATATATATATATATATATATATATATATTAGTATATTTTGGTAGCAGTCTTTCCTGTAGACATATATTATTAAATATGACCGAAAAAGTAAGATTAATAATTCTAACACGAATTCTCTCAATCTTTCGTACATTACGCTTCACTGTTGGAGGTAAATCAAAAATCACTTCTCCAAAATTCATTTTTATTTCTAGTCTGACGCGACACGGGCGCGTTTCGTAAAACTTATTACATTTTCAAAGACTTCACAAATACACAACTGATTAGAACTTACGTCTCTCTGATATTATATCTACATTTGAGTGAGGTGGGAAGGGTGATGTGGCGTTAACACAAGACAGAACAGGAGGGGATATTAATAGGGTATTAAAAGTATCAACACAAGACAGAACAGAAACAATGGGTATTGAATAGAAGTGTTTGTAGAAAGCCTATTGGTCCATATTTCTTTATGCTTCTATATTGGAGCGGAGTCTTGAGGTGGGTAGAATATAGTTGTGCAATAATTGGCTGTTGATTGCTGGTGTTGACTTCTTGATGTGTAGTGCCTCGCAAACGTCAAGCCGCCTGCTATCGCTGTATCTATCGATGATTTCTGTGTCGCCAGAGAAATCGCCAGAGAAATCCTAGTAAACAACACAGAAATCATCGATAGATACAGCGATAGCAGGCGGCTTGACGTTTGCGAGGCACTACACATCAAGAAGTCAACACCAGCAATCAACAGCCAATTATTGCACAACTATATTCTACCCACCTCAAGACTCCGCTCCAATATAGAAGCATCAAGAAATATGGACCAATAGGCTTTCTACAAACACTTCTATTCAATACCCATTGTTTCTGTTCTGTCTTGTGTTGATACTTTTAATACCCTATTAATATCCCCTCCTGTTCTGTCTTGTGTTAATGCCACATCACCCTTCCCACCTCACTCAAATGTAGATATAATATCAGAGAGACGTAAGTTCTAATCAGTTGTGTATTTGTGAATTCTTTGAAAATGTAATAAGTTTTACGAAACGCACCCGTGTCGCGTCAGACTAGAAATAAAAATGAATTTTGGAGAAGTGATTTTTTATTTACCTCCAACAGTGAAGCGTAATGTACGAAAGATTGAGAAAATTCGTGTTAGAATTATTAATCTTACTTTTTCGGTCATATTTAATAATAAATATATATATATATATATATATATATATATATATATATATATATATATATATATATATATATATATATATATATATATATATATATATATATATATATATAATTTCGTAAACCTCACCCTGTAAACATTCATGTTTCTACATGTTAAACAAGCTACGAGGATGAGGGAAGGGGATGTTCCCTCCATGCTGGATATTATATTTACCAGGAAAGAGAAAGATATATTTATCATTCAGTACCTCCCTCCTTTGGTACCTCCCTTTTCCTCCTTTCAGTACCTCCCTCCTTTTACCCAAGTGACATTGTCACTTGGGTAAAAGTGACCATGTCTTTTTGGGAATAAAGTATGCAATGCATTATAATCTGGAAGAAAATGAGCTTGAAGCAGTTGAAAAACCTGACTTGTGGAGAGGTCATTATGGGGAACTCAGATATTTCCTTAAGGAATTTGACAAACACTTGCTGTTAGGACATGAAGTAAATGAGATGTATGTCAAGTTTTGTGAAATATATGATAATGGCACAACAAAATTTATACTAAAGCAGAGATGCAGAACTAGGAAAAAGGGAAAAATTGCCCAAACATACAAGCAATACAAAGATGCGAGAAACAACAATAGCAGTAAGGAGAGGGGCAGAAAGACTATGACTTTCGGTCATATTCAACAACACAAATATACATACACACACACACATTATTGGAAAAAATTGGAATTGGAATATTGGAAAAAATAATTAAAACTAAATGGGTAGAACACCTGGAGAGAAATGATATAATTTCAGACAGACAGTATGGTTTTCGATTTGGAAGATCCTGTGTATCGAATTTACTCAGTTTCTATGATCGAGCAACAGATATATTACAGGAAAGAGATGGTTGGGTTGACTGCATCTATCTGGACCTAAAAAAGGCATTCGACAGAGTTCCACATAGAGAGGTTGTTCTGGAAACTGGAAAATATTGGAGGGGTGACAGGTAAGCTTCTAACATGGATGAAAAATTTTCTGACTGATAGAAAAATGAGGGCAGTAATCAGAGGCAATGTATCGGACTGGAGAAATGTCACAAGTGGAGTACCACAGGGTTCAGTTCTTGCACCAGTGATGTTTATTGTCTACATAAATGATCTACCAGTTGGTATACAGAATTACATGAACATGTTTGCTGATGATGCTAAGATAATAGGAAGGATTAGAAATTTAGATGATTGTCATGCCCTTCAAGAAAACCTGGATAAAATAAGTATATAGAGCACCACTTGGCAAATGGAATTTAATGTTAATAAATGCCATGTTATGGAATGTGGAACAGGAGAACATAGACCCCACACAACCTATACATTATGTGAGAAATCTTTAAAGAATTCTGATAAAGAAAGAGATCTAGGGGTGGTTCTAGATAGAAAACTATCACCTGAGAACCACATAAAGAATATTGTGCGAGGAGCCTATGCTACGCTTTCTAACTTTAGAATTGCGTTTAAATACATGGATGGTGATATACTAAAGAAATTGTTCATGACTTTTGTTACGCCAAAGCTAGAATATGCAGCTGTTGTGTGGTGCCCAACAACAGAAGTTGGCCCATATCTTAAGAAGCACATCAACAAACTGGAAAAGGTGCAAAGACATGCTACTAAGTGGCTCCCAGAACTGAAGGGCAAGAGCTACGAGGAGAGGTTAGAGGCATTAAATATGCCAAAACTAAAAGACAGAAGAAAGAGGTGATATGATCACTACATACAAAATAGTATCAGGAATTGATAAAATCGACAGCGAAGATTTCCTGAGACCTGGAACTTCAAGAACAGGAGGTCATAGATTGAAACTAGCTTAACACAGATGCTAAAGAAATATAAGAAAATTCACTTTCGCAAATAGCGTGGTAGACGGTTGGAACAAGTTAGGTGAGAAGGTGGTGGAGGCCAAGACTGTCAGTAGTTTCAAAGCGTTATATGACAGAGTGCTGGGAAGACGGTCTCATCCTTTAACTACACTTAGGTATTTACACACACACTATATATATATATATATACATATATATATATATATATATATATATATATATATATATATATATATATATATATATATATAATATATATATATATATATATATATATATATATATAATATATATATATATATTATATATATATATATATATATATATATATATATATATATATATATATATATATATATATATATATAATATATATATATATATATATAATATATATATATATATATTATATATATATAAATATATATATATATATATTATATATATATATATATATATATATATATATATATATAAATATATATATATATATATATATATATATATATATATATATATGTCGTACCTAGTAGCCAGAACTCACTTCTCAGCCTACTATTCAAGGCCCGATTTGCCTAATAAGCCAAGTTTTCCTGAATTAATATATTTACTATAATTTTTTTTCTTATGAAATGATAAAGCAACCCTTTTCTCTATGTATGAGGTCAATTTTTTTTTATTGGAGTTAAAATTAACGTAGATATATGACCGAACCTAACGAACCCTACCTAACCTAACCTAACCTATATTTATAGGTAAGGTTAGGTTAGGTAGCCAAAAAAAGCTAGGTTAGGTTAGGTTAGGTAGGTTAGGTAGACGAAAAAGCATTAATTCATGAAAACTTGGCTTATTAGGCAAATCGGGCCTTGAATAGTAGGCTGAGAAGTGCGTTCTGGCTATTAGGTACGACATATATATATATATATATATATATATATATATGTCGTACCTAGTAGCCAGAATGCACTTTTCAGCCTACTATGCAAGGCCCGATTTGCCTAATAAGCCAAGTTTTCATTAATTAATATATTTTCTCTATTTTTTTTCTTATGAAATGATAAAGCTATCCATTTCATTATGTATGAGGTCAATTCTTTTTTTATTGGAGTTAAAATTAATATAGATATATGACCGAACCTAACCAACCCTACCTAAACTATCTTTATAGGTTAGGTTAGGTAGCTGAAAATGTTAGGTTAGGTAGTCGAAAAAACATTAATTCATGAAAACTTGGCTTATTAGGCAAATCGGGCCTTGTATAGTAGGCTGAGATGTGCGTTCTGGCTACTAGGTACGACACACACACACACATATTATATATATATATATAATATATATATATATATATATATATATATATATATATATATATATATATATATATATATATTTATGTCGTACCTAGTAGCCAGAACTCACTTCTCAGCCTACTATGCAAGGCCCGATTTGCCTAATAAGCCAAGTTTTCATGAATTAATTGTTTTTCGACTACCTAACCTACCTAACCTAACCTAACTTTCTCTACTACCTAACCTAACCTAACCTATAAAGATAGGTTAGGTTAGGTTAGGTAGGGTTGGTTAGGTTCGGTCATATATCTACGTTAATTTTAACTCCAATAAAAAAACATTGACCTCATACATGATGAAATGGGTAGCTTTATCATTTCATAAGAAAAAAATTATAGAAAATATATTAATTCAGAAAAACTTGGCTTATTAGGCAAATTTGGCCTTGCATAGTAGGCTGAGAAGTGCGTTCTGGCTACTAGGTACGACATATATATATATATATATATATATATATATATATATATATATATATATATATATATATATATATATATATATATATATATATATATATATATATCGGACAATTAGGAAAAAAAAAAATAAAAATTTTAATTATTTTACCTTGTACCTAGATCCACCAGGCCTGTTTGGTGCATGTTTCAGTACTTCAGACATCTGGAAGGTCACATCCTCCTCCTCAACTTGTGGATGTGCGTTGATAGATGATTCTGTAAAATTAAGTTATTTATATAATAATAAATTCAGTATAACAATAATATTCTGTAAAATTAAAAGTAATTAATACATCAATCAGATAAAACTCTTCAGAGATGGTGATACACAACATATAAAGGACAAGCTTCAGAACAAAATATGCATTTAGGAATAAGGTTTTGTACATGTAGGTAGCACATGAGAAAATAAGTGGAAGGTGATCAAGTTTATATTAACATGTTAATGGCTTTGTTAAGGCTTTGCAAGAATGAAAAAGTATTAATAATATAATATCACCTACCAATTAATTGTACATCATTTATAAGTCAATTATTTGCATTATTATTATTCAATACTAATGATATAAAAATGCATTTTGTAGTCTACTATTTATGCAAGTATTAAGCACAGGATCATGAAATAAACTGCAAAATACTGTAATGGATAAACCAATTAAGTTTACATTTTCCTATAGCTAAGTCAGTCAGTTCTATTAGCAGCAGAGAACAATTATGCCCAACCTCTATTAAATGAAACAATCTTAAGAGCAAGTGATATAAATATAATCATTTATGCTTGGGAAAATATTATGGAATGGTTCCAAATATGAAAAATATTCAGTTTTTTGGTTAAAATTTTTTAATTTAAAATTTAAATTTTTAAGTGAATTTTAAACTTTAAAAAAATTATTTAATTTTTTGGTTACTTACTTAAAATAACATTATATAGTTCTTGTTTTTGTAGAAATGCCAATTTCTTCTTTTGCCCTTCCAGACTGTATAGTGACCACAGGCCGTTTGTTCATATCTTCATTATTCTTCGAACCATGGTTGCACAATCAGACCCACGTACACTGGTTAAAAGCATCACCTAAAAGCAACAACAAAAATGTAGTACACTGACGAATTTTGAATAAATAATTAAATAAATAAATAAATAAATATATATATATATATATATATATATATATATATATATATATATATATATATATATATATATATATATATATATATGTATGCCATATACATATATATGCTATGTTGTATGCTACAACTTGGCTGATAATAAATCCATTCACAACTGCAGGCCTAATAAAAAAAGGAGGTGGCATAGCAATATCTTACAAAGATACCTTCATCTGCAATAGTGTCATTAGTAATAGAGACGACTATTGTGAATATACCTTTGCCAAGTTCTACAGTAAATCCCTTAAATCCTCCTTGAACAAGAGGGTTTTTACTTGATCGAACCAAATTCTTAACCTGCTGCAGGTAATTTTCAAATGGAAATGCTGAACATCTGTCCAAACTACCAAACTCTTTGGCATCAGAGGATGTGTGTGTTAGGCAGTGTACATTGTACACTAAAAAATCCTTACCATACAGCTCACGAGCCTTTAACACAAAGTACAGCAAAAGATCATGTGCATATTGGCTGTAATTTAACTGAATCAATTTAGGTGATACAAGAATAGAAATGGCTACACTCAGAGTCAGGAAATGGTCATACAATTCTTTGGGTAAGATTCCCTTCAGTACAATCTTACCGGTGTAGAGAAGGAGTTGCCTGTATTCAGTCGCTTTCCATCTATCAACCTCTGAAAGACTTCGAGGTTTACCTGTTCTTTTAGGCGTCGCTTTTTGGCCCGTGACATACGCTGCCATCTTGTGTGGTATTCTCTTCTTCTTTCTATAATGTGTGCATACATTCTGAAGGAGAAAGGCCAAGTGCTACATTACCAATTACTATTACAAGATTATTAGTAAAGTATTGTACTGCAAAAAGCAAATAAAATGGGGTAAACTAAACTTTGAAAACAAATAATAATTAAAACAGGAAATTAGTAAAATAACAAAGGCTTAAGCAGACATGACTCTGCTTAAGCCATGTAAAGCAGACAGATAAGATGGCAATATATAAGGGGAAAAAATTAAAAAGCTAGGATATAAAACTAATTGAGATCAAAAGCATAAATTACTAAAGTAGGGGAAAAAATAACAAATGACTTCATAAAAAAATTATCCAATTGCCAACAGCAACTTGGTAGTACGAGTCTAAGTCTAAGAAACAAAAAAAATTTAAATGCTGTTATCTGCAATGAAACAATACATACTATTGCACGTACCGAAACATTGATGAATGTAAAAAATAGAGAACTATTTGCTGAATGTCCCATAAATGGATTTAAACTATTTTACACAAAGAGGGGGGAGAAGCCATGTATGTTAGGGAATATTTGAAATGTAGTCTCGAAAAGTACACAACTGTGATAGGAAAATTAGGTCACATGGAGGAGTGGGTCTGTATACTATGGAAGACCTTGTATGCTCGGAGCTCCTTAACATTACAAATGAGGTGGTAGAGGTATTGGGATTAAAAATAGAGAAAATAAATTTAGTGATTATTCTAATATACAAACCGCCAGATGCAACGGCCGAGGAATTCACAGAACAGATAAACAAAATGGAGAACTCGATACCTCATATTATCTTCCTAGGTGACTTCAACTTGCCTAGTCTAAGATGGAGAATAGCAAACAATAATATTATACCAGGAAATTTATCGAGACCTAACCACTCAGCTTCCTGGCAATACGTTAGTAATGAATAAATATGATATATTTACTCATTATAATGTTGGTGCTGAATGTACAACACGAAAAAACATAATTTTAATCTGAAAAAGTATCTTTTTATAAAGAAATTAGACGAAAATAAAGAGCTGGTGACGCCAAATCAAGTCGACGATCCAAGCGTCGGTAAGGTTAAGTTACGTCAACCTAACCTAACATATTATATTTATTCATTACTAACGTATTGCCAGGAAGCTTTGTGAAGCTTGTGTAGATTGTGGTAGCTTGTGGTAGCTTGTGGTAATTAGACGGACCCTCATTTTAACAGAAACTTGGCTAAGTAAAGACTATACCCAACTCTACAACTTAGCTGGTTATAAAGGCATTCATAATTGCAGGCCTAGTAAAAAAGGAGGTGTTATACCAAAACAGATGCAGAACTAGGAAGCAGGATTTCTTCAACAGAAATTTTGAAATTGTTCACAATTTTTGTTACACCAAAGTTGGAGTATGCAGCAGTTGTATGGTGCCCATATCTTAGAACGCATATCAACAAACTGGAAACGGTGCAAAGACATGCCACTAAGTGGCATTAACAAAATGCCATTAAATATGCCAAATATACTACATAAATATACATACTACACATGCACAATAATTGTCCTGGGACCTCTGATATTCATAATATTATATATATATATATATATATATATATATATATATATATATATATATATATATATATATATATATATATATATATATATATATATATATATATTATATATATATATAGGGCCATCAACACACCTCCAGCCAGGGCCACCAACACACCTCCAGGGCCATCAACATGCCTCCAGGGCCACCAACACACCTCCAGGGCCACCAACACACCTCCAGGGCCACCAACACACCTCCAGGGCCACCAACACACCTCCAGGGCCATCAACACACCTCCAGGGCCACCAACACACCTCCAGGGCCATCAACACGCCTCCAGGGCCATCAACACACCTCCAGCTAGGGCCATCAACACACCTCCAGGGCCATTAACACGCCTCCAGGGCCATCAACACAACACCACCATCAACACACCTCCAGCCAGGGCCACCAACACACCTCCAGGGCCACCAACACACCTCCAGGGCCACCAACACACCTCCAGGGCCATCAACACACCTCCAGGGCCACCAACACACCTCCATGGCCATCAACACGCCTCCAGGGCCATCAACACACCTCCAGCTAGGGCCATCAACACACCTCCAGGGCCATTAACACGCCTCCAGGGCCATCAACACAACACCACCATCAACACACCTCCAGCCAGGGCCACCAACACACCTCCAGGGCCACCAACACACCTCCAGGGCCATCAACACACCTCCAGGGCCACCAACACACCTCCAGGGCCATCAACACGCCTCCAGGGCCATCAACACACCTCCAGCTAGGGCCATCAACACACCTCCAGGGCCATTAACACGCCTCCAGGGCCATCAACACAACACCACCATCAACACACCTCCAGCCAGGGCCACCAACACACCTCCAGGGCCACCAACACACCTCCAGGGCCACCAACACACCTCCAGGGCCATCAACACACCTCCAGGGCCACCAACACACCTCCAGGGCCATCAACACGCCTCCAGGGCCATCAACACACCTCCAGCTAGGGCCATCAACACACCTCCAGGGCCATTAACACGCCTCCAGGGCCATCAACACAACACCACCATCAACACACCTCCAGCCAGGGCCACCAACACACCTCCAGGGCCACCAACACACCTCCAGGGCCACCAACACACCTCCAGGGCCATCAACACACCTCCAGGGCCACCAACACACCTCCAGGGCCATCAACACGCCTCCAGGGCCATCAACACACCTCCAGCTAGGGCCATCAACACACCTCCAGGGCCATTAACACGCCTCCAGGGCCATCAACACAACACCACCATCAACACACCTCCAGCCAGGGCCACCAACACACCTCCAGGGCCACCAACACACCTCCAGGGCCACCAACAAACCTCCAGGGCCACCAACACACCTCCAGGGCCACCAACACACCTCCAGGGCCATCAACACACCTCCAGGGCCACTAACACACCTCCAGGGCCATCAACACGCCTCCAGGGCCATCAACACAAAACCACCATCAACACACCTCCAGCCAGGGCCACCAACACACCTCCAGGGCCACCAACACCCCTCCAGGGCCACCAACACACCTCCAGGGCCACCAACACACCTCCAGGGCCATCAACACAACACAACCATCAACACACCTCCAGCCAGGGCCACCAACACACCTCCAGGGCCACCAACACACCTCCAGGGCCATCAACACACCTCCAGGGCCATCAACACGCCTCCAGGGCCATCAACACAACACCACCATCAACACACCTCCAGCCAGGGCCACCAACACACCTCCAGGGCCACCAACACACCTCCAGGGCCACCAACACACCTCCAGGGCCACCAACACACCTCCAGGGCCACCAACACACCTCCAGGGCCATCAACACAACACAACCATCAACACACCTCCAGCCAGGGCCACCAACACACCTCCAGGGCCACCAACACACCTCCAGGGCCATCAACACACCTCCAGGGCCATCAACACGCCTCCAGGGCCATCAACACAACACCACCACCAACACACCTCCAGCCAGGGCCACCAACACACCTCCAGGGCCACCAACACACCTCCAGGGCCACCAACACACCTCCAGGGCCATCAACACACCTCCAGGGCCACCAACAAACCTCCAGGGCCACCAACACACCTCCAGCCAGGGCCACCAACACACCTCCAGGGCCACCAACACACCTCCAGGGCCACCAACACACCTCCAGGGCCATCAACACAACACCACCATCAACACACCTCCAGCCAGGGCCATCAACACAACACTACCATCAACACACCTCCAGCCAGGGCCATCAACACAACACCACCATCAACACACCATCCAGCCTACCACCACAAGCTTATATATATACTACACATGTCTAAGAGCAAATAAAAGAAAACAGTTACCTTAACTATTGAAGATGCAGCAGGATTTTGTGGATAAGGCAGCAGCCGTCCCTCTCGACACGGTTTTAAAATGGCGGCGACTACCACAACATGCAACGAGCCTAAAGAATGTCCAGCGCTAGCATTATCTAAACGCTATTATATATTATCAAGCAATACGGAAATCTAAAATAAAAAAAATGATACAAATAATTGTATTAAATATTTATTTGCAATTACAATACCTCGGGAATATATTTTTGCGTTAGCAAAACATATTAAGTTCGTATTTAGTTTAACTCATTTAAATTCTTTACAAATAATAACCTGATTTTACCTGATGGCCACTAACATTAATGTTTTATGTTGATACATTTCATACCCTTATTATTTCAATTTCTTTCTTTATTATGCACCCCATACCCATCCCGTGGGCGGTGGTGTAAAGGATTACAGAGGCACATAATGGGTTCAGGAACTGAACTCTCTAGTTTGTTTAGCTAAGCAAATAACAATTTTTGACGCTAGTTACAAAATTATTAATGTTATATATACATGTACACACTCTCATACATACATGTACATATATATATATACGTATACATATATACATACACATACATATTTATAATCACCCACACAAATACACACATCAATAATCTCTGTGTCACTTATTTTATACGTGTTCTTGTAGAACATTCTATTGCGAACACATTGGGCGCTGCCCAATAAACTCGCCCCTCGGGGCAAAATTATTTTTTTTTTATCTTGGTGGAACATAAAATAGCCGCCTGTGTTTATGCTGTCGTCAGATGGCGCTGTGACGTCACAGATGAGGGAAGCACGTACTGCGCATTAATGCCTCGATCCCTCGTTATTTTTTTATTTTATTTATTTATATATATACAAGAACGTACATTGGGGGGTTAAGAGACAACATAGAGCTTAAGTTAGAATTATAATCTTGTAAAACCACTAGCTTGCATATAGCGTTTCGGGCAAGTCCTTAAACTAATCTTTAAGCAAATTCTTAAACAAAGTTTTAGAGAAATAATTAAATGTAAAATTGATAAAAAGTGTTTAACAGGTACATTACAGCTTTACTTTACAAGTACAGATGATTTTAAGTAGGATAATTACAGTAAAATTGTCAAAAAATTGTTTACAGGTACGATGCAAGAATTTTCGACACAAAAGCAGATCAGAACAATACACAATAATGAACAAGGAATCCTAAGTACAATTAGGAAAACATCTCAGGGTTATACATTGGATTACTGAAGCACAATATGAGGATCATTACAAATAGTAATGCAGTAGAATATGCACTCATATTCTATTATTAAGTTAATATTAAGTTCCTTCCTCATGTTAAGTATCTTTGTGGTACTAGGGGCATCCAAGGATTATCTTCAACGCTTCGTTCTGCAACTTTTCAAGCCCTTTAAGCTTTCTTTCAGTCATCAAGGCAAGCAGAGGTGCAGCATAATCCACTAAAGATCTGATGTATGCAAGGTACATCATTTTGACAATTGTGACATTGGCACCATAGCCTGAGTGATAACCTGCAACATCTCCAAGAGGGCTTATGGAGCCTCTCATTATACTGACGACAGAGTCTGAATACAACAGGACAATACAAGACCAAGGTATTTGAATCTGTTAACATAGTCAAGCTGGGAGCCATCATACAGTTGCATCTTGCGAACAGCTCCTCCCTGCCTGGGTGGACACCCGTTTAGTATCTTTGTTTCCTCTGCTGAGATATGACTAAACTAATTTTTGTCAAGGGCAGAGTAAATTATATCAAGGAGACTAATAATTGCATCGTTGGTACTCTTTTGAGAGCGGAAGCCAAACTGACAGGGGCTAAGAATGTCGAATTTTACGAGATAGGAGTAGAGCTGTTTGTAGATAATTTTTTCAAATATTTTTGATAGTATGGGTAGGTTCGATATTGGTCTGTAGTTGTTTATGTCTGACGGATTACCTCCTTTATGAACTGGCGTTACTCTTGCGTTTTTAAGGATATCAGGGAAGGTATGACACTCAAGGGATTTGTTGAACAGCAGAGCTATAGGTGGTGCAAGGACATGGGAGGCGCTCTTGTATACAATGGATGGGATTTCACTGATGTTCCCAGCTTTGGTTTTTAGTGAGTGTATGATGGACACAACATCTGACGGGCTGACTGGTGAGAGGAGAAGAGAGTTTGGATAGCTGCCTGAGAGATATGTGTTGATATGTGTCTGAGTCTGTGGGATTTTACTTGCAAGGTTAGCACCAATCGATGAAAAGAAGCTATTAAATTCATTCGCCATTTCTAAGTCAGATGACAGTGTAAGGCCATCCTTAGAGAGTGTTATCTGGTTGTGGGAGTGTTGTTTAGTTCCCAGGATGTTAGAGATGGTATTCCATGTGCTTTTCATGTTGCCTTTTGCTTCTTTGAATCTAGTCTCATAGTATGAAAGTTTTGCTTTTCTTATGATACTGGTAAGCACTGATGAGTACCTTTTAACTACTTCCATTGGAATTAGGCCACTCCTAAATTTCTTTTCGTATTCATGTTTTTTGTTGATTGATTTAATTATGCCACTTGTGAGCCACGGGTTATTTTTTCTTTTATCAGTTACTTGTTTGGTAAGGAGGGGACAGTGAGTGTTGTAGAGGCTTAGAGTTTTGGAGAGAAAGAGGTTAGTTGATGAGTTTATATCCTGTGAATTATTAAATTCAGATTCCCAGTTAATATTGTGAAGTGCATTAGAGAGATTGCCTAAAGCTGATTCACTATGTAGCCTGAATGAAAGTTTTTTGGTTTCTGGTGGTGATGTGTCAATGTTTGCTATGAGGAAAGTAGGATAGTGGTCAGTTGTTCTGTCATAAATTACCCCAGATGTAAGGGGAGCTGTTATATTAGTCCAAAGGTGATCCAGGGTAGTGGCAGATGTTTGAGTGACTCGGGTGGGCTTGGTGATTGTGGGGATTAGCATACAGGAGTGCATGCTGTTACGGAAATAGTCAACTTGAGGGTTGTTTTCAACATTCAATAAAGAAATTCTGGAGGGCTTCTGTGCAAGGGTTAGGATGAGCTAGCCTAAGCATTTTTATACCAATTTGACAGTTATTTTCAGTACTACGATAAACAACGCTCGGAATATTAAGTTCCTTTCTCATATTAAGTATCTTTGTGGTACGAAGGCACCCAAGGATTATCCTCACGGCTTCGTTCTGCAATTTTTCAAGCCCTCCAAGCTTTCTTTCAGGATGCCTTAAAGTTAGTTTAGTTCATTTATTATGCACCCCATACCCATCTTGTGGGCGGTAGTGGAAAGGGTTACAGAGGCACATAATGGGCTCAGGGACTGAACCCCACAATTCATTTAGCTAAGCAAGTTACAATCTTGATGAGCTAGTTACAAAATTCAGTATAAGTCGTCACATCAACAATGGGTTCGAGATCGATCACAAGTACAGTTTCTAAATTAAGTAACTGACATATGTGGAGAGCTAGTGTCACAATTGATATGTTTGTCCTGCACACCGCCCCCCATCCAGTGGGCAGCGGTGGATAGGTAACAATCGCTTTGTTACTACTTACAGTTAGCAAACTGGGGATATTTGGCTAAAATTTCTGGTACCAGATCATTTTGAATGAAATATTGACACATCGTTGGTACATTGGTTATAGAATTGTCTCTGAATTCATTATCACATAGTGACGGAGGGTGTGCGAATAATTTTGTTGACAGTTAACATTTGGTCAGGTCTACATCGGCAGATAATGAGAATTCCCAGAAATACTTGTAACCGAGTCTAAGCCGAGCAGTAGTAACATCTAGAAGTCTGCTGATTTTATTGGATGAACCATAGATGTGTCGCTCCTCTTGCATAATAGTATTGAACGAAAGTTAATCTCCCCAAACACTTTCGCGTTTTGGGCAAGTTACCCCTCCACTCTCTCCATTTTTTTTTTGGACATTCCCTGGTAGTGAGCGGAAATACTGAAAAGTGTATACTCTTTTCAACTTTGTCACCTTAATTCTCGTCCTATGTCTTTCATTTTGGTATCAATGCGTTCGCAATAGAATTCCCAACAGAACTATGTGCATATAATGTCAAAGACAGCAACGCGCTCCACCCGCCGACAAGATGAATGTAGGCCAAGGGTACCAGAAAAAGAAAGCTGAGCCACCCTCAGGCAACTCTCATTACATTAGAGAGCGTGATAATACTGAAAAGTGTATACCCTTTTCAACTTTGTTACCTCAATTCTCATCCTAGGTTTTTCAATTTAGCATCAATGTGTTCGCAGTAGAATTCTCTACAGGACTAAAGGCATATAAACTCCAAAAGCCCGGCTTACCATCCGCAACAAACAGAGAAAGCGAGAGCGTGTTACCAGGGAGCGCACAAGAGCGATAAAATTTATACACTCTTTTCATTCTGGTCACCTCAATTGTCATCCTAGGTCTTTCATTTTGGTATCAATGTGTTCGCAATAGAATTTCCAACCGGAATATATGCATGAAATGTCAAAAACAGCAGCGTGCTCCACCCGCTGACGTGATGAAAGCACGGCGGACCATCCGCACAAAACAGAGAAAGTGAGAGAAAGTAACCCGGGAGCACTCTAGTGCAATGTAATGTCAACACTCTTTTCACTTTGGTTACCTCAATTCTCGTCATATGTCTTTCATTTTGGTATCAATGTGTTCACAATTGTATCTGCTGGCATTTCACCCTTTGCTTGGATCTGAAGGGTTTTAGGCTCACCACGATGCAATCTGATAGTACCACACGTGTATATACCTATCTTCAAGCAGCAATTCACTCATTCAAACCGACTTATAATAGTTATCCATATATAAATGGTAATCTTTGTTCTACCTGTTAACCTGTCATATGAAGAAAGATTGTCAAAGCTTATATTACATTCTCTAGAAAAGCAAAGAATTAGGAGTGACATATGGTAGAGGTGCACAATGGGATGAATGGACATAACAAAGGGGACATTAATGGGGTATTAAAAGTAGCAACACAAGACAGAACTCGAAACAAAGTGTAAAAATTGGAAAAATTTAGATTTAGGAAAGAACTGCATGGGTAAATACACTGGGTTTGTACCTTAAGGTTCATGTATGCAATATTACAGAGTTCCAATTAACTCCCATGCATGCTGTTAATTTATGTTATGTTCATGTTTTTTATGTTAAAATGTTTTTGTTGATTTGTTTGTATATTTTCATAAGTAAAGCATGCTTACCGTCTTATTCCAAGTTTTATGATAACTTTACAAGGTTTAAAACATAAAGTTCAATATATATTCTGGTTTTCACACAGGAATTATACGTTAATATAACATCATAATAACGTAATGATGTCGTGTAAATAACGTTATACTGACGTCATATAAATGTTATATTTAAGTTATAAGAACGTAAACTGGATAGCTTTACAGAAAGTAAACAAAAAAAACTAAATGTTGACTGAAAATTATTTATTCTTAAATATAAAGCATGAAAACATTATAATTCCATAGCATTTACTATTATTTTTAAATTTTTATATAAATCTTAAAAAACTGTGTCTCAAGAATATATGTTTTTAGTTATATCCTTTGGTTTTAAGAATGTCAGATATACGTATTTATGTCAAAAGTTACAGTATTACCTTTGTGGCACCATTTAAAAACGTCCACAAACGTTCTGTGTTTGCTGGGTTAGGTAAGGTCGGTGTTTTCTATGAATCTTTTTAAGGGTATCTATTATGTTAAGTATGTCACCTATGCACATATTTAATAAGTCAATATTGACTTATTAAATATGTGCATAGGTTGCAAGAGGGAGAAACACAATGACTGACAGTATTTGTCGGGATGGATGAAACTTGCATCAGGCAGCGCGGTGGTGGGCAGAGACGGGCAGCATGCACTGGTACTCACAGCCGTAGAGTATTGTTTTGAATTTAGTTTGCGTCGGAATAAGTCGATTTGGGTTGGTTACTTTGATTGTGCTATGACATGCTTGGACTCCATGTACTTAGCTGCCTGTGGGTGGCGGTCTACATCATCTGGCGGTAGTTTAAGGGCTGAAATACAGCGTAGAGTGAGGAGCGTGGGTAGCGTGCACTCAACAGCGTCGGCTGTCTGCCGGAAAAGGAATGGGGCTCCCTCTGCTTCTTTCCATAGGTTATGCCAAAAGGTCTTGGGCACTCCTGCAACTTTCCGTAGGGTTTTCCAAAAGATCTGGGGCACCCTGCATCTTTCTGTAGGTTATACCAAAAGGTAGATCTATTTTGAATTTCCCCTAACATGATTGTTCCAACTAGGCATACTACTTCTTTTATTGGTTATAAGATAAATACTGTCTTCCCCTGCCCTATATAGCACTGAAACGACTGATGTGAAAAAGTCCTTGAGACTGTTCTGATGCAAATTGCACTGGATAATATTGCAAGCAATTGCATCACTTGTGATTTGAGTATTGGTTAAGCAGGCATTTAAACTTATCCAGGTCAGCAAGAGTGGCCTTCCTACGTTTAGGTGTGTTCTAGGGAGGTTTATGTTATCTTTGGCAGCAGCAACTTGTGAGTGAGGTATATTGGAGGTGGCCATGGCAGGATGATACCAGGACAGGTTGTCATCACTGACAGCCTTATACTTAAAGGTGTGACCAGTTATATCATCAATAAGAAAATGATCAATATGTGATCTTCCATTACTATCTCATGACATAAAGCTATAGTTAATAGTAAATAAATCATTAATAGCAGGATTATGTAAATTTTCAGCATCCATGAATGCATTAAACAAATTTAAGTATACATCTTAGCGGGTAAAATCAGTGTTAAAAATCACCTACCACCCCATGAGTTCAGCATTATGATACAAATTAGTCAATTGATATATTTCTGATCATACATTTCCATACTCATCTGCACAGTTGATATTGCTTGTGGAAACCATGCATATATACACACACACAATCAAATACTGCTGAGCACCTTTCAGGCCCCTGAGCAAAGGGGCCTGACATCTGAGTGGACAGCACATCGGATTCGTAGTCTTGAGGCTCCGGGTTCGATCCTTGGTGGAGACGAAAACAAATGGGCAGAGTTTCATTCATCCTGATGAGTCTGTTCACCTAGCAGTAAATATGTACCTGAGAGATAGACAGCTGCTACAGGCTGCTTCCTTGGGATTGTGTAACAAAAAAGAGGCCTGGTCGAGGACCGGACCGTGTGGACAATAAGCGCCGAAATCATCTCCAGATAACTATAGGACACAAGTATAGCAGGAGTGAGCCCTGATACAATATTGACAACCTCAACTTTACATTGCATATTGTTATGCCCAGGATAGCAGCAGCACCATAGGGTCTTCCAGGACCTGACCAGTCAATAGACATGTCAATACTGGCAGTGGAAAAAGAACTATCAATAAATTTGAAGTGGTTTTGATATTCATAAGATGTAAGACAGTGTTCTTGCAAAACAAGAATATTTTGCACATACCAAAATGCTTTTAACGTTCATATATTCAGGGTTTGTTATTTCTCTAATTACCTTAATAACCGGGAATTATAACTTTACAAATACTGAAGCATTGTCATGGGGGTAAATAAACCATATTACGTGAAGATCATTTATGTGCTAATTAAAACAACACTTATAGTAAGAGGACAGTAAATTGGAATGTTGAGACAATTGTCAAGTAATAATAATATAATAATTAACAGGTTTTAAGAGCCATCTATTGCACATTATTCTATCTATAAATATTCTGAACTAATAATAGAGCCTAAATAAATAATAATTAAACATCATTCACATCCATCAAGACAAGAAATTAAACGACCAAAGAAAACCATATAGGTTACTCCTACACCTCATAATACAGGCCAATAATGATCATAAATATACTTATCAATTAAACAATATTCAAACTAAGGACTTTACATCACATTTTTTAAATCACTAATTTAAAAGCAGACATCCTTTTATATTAATAAATTGTCAGATTAAGGCATCTGTAAACAAATTAAATAAATATTAGTAATTAAGCCTTCGATGAAATACTCCGCATTATAATACAAATTCTGGAGTCACTCACATATATGCAAAGTTTTGGTTTATAAAATACCAAATATAATACAAATAACAGAATCAGGCTAATATTATTGCCAGATTCATATACAGTACTGTATATATATATATATATATATATATATATATATATATATATATATATATATATATATATATATATATATATATATATATATATATATATATATATATATATATATATATATATATATATATATATATTTCTTGATGCTTCTATATTGGAGCGGAGTCTTGAGGTGGGTAGAATATAGTTGTGCAATAATTGGCTGTTGATTGCTGGTGTTGACTTCTTGATGTGTAGTGCCTCGCAAACGTCGAGCCGCCTGCTATCGCTGTATCTATCGATGATTTCTGTGTTGTTTACTAGGATTTCTCTGGCGATGGTTTGGTTATGGGAAGAGATTATATGTTCCTTAATGGAGCCCTGTTGTTTATGCATCGTTAAACGCCTAGAAAGAGATGTTGTTGTCTTGCCTATATACTGGGTTTTTTGGAGCTTACAGTCCCCAAGTGGGCAATTATGCCCACTTGGGGACTGTAAGCTCCAAAAAACCCAGTATATAGGCAAGACAACAACATCTCTTTCTAGGCGTTTAACGATGCATAAACAACAGGGCTCCATTAAGGAACATATAATCTCTTCCCATAACCAAACCATCGCCAGAGAAATCCTAGTAAACAACACAGAAATCATCGATAGATACAGCGATAGCAGGCGGCTCGACGTTTGCGAGGCACTACACATCAAGAAGTCAACACCAGCAATCAACAGCCAATTATTGCACAACTATATTCTACCCACCTCAAGACTCCGCTCCAATATAGAAGCATCAAGAAATATGGACCAATAGGCTTTCTACAAACACTTCTATTCAATATCCATTGTTTCATGTTCTGTCTTGTGTTGATACTTTTAATACCCTATTAATATCCTCTAATGCCACATCATCCTTCCCACCTTACTCAAATGTAATGCCACATCACCCTTCCCACCTCACTCAAATGTAGATATAAAATCAGGGAAACGCAAGTTCTAATCAGTTGTGTATTTGTGAAGTCTTTGAAAATGTAATAAGTTTTACGAAACGCGCCCGTGTCGCGTCTTCAAAATGCCCACTTGGGGACTGTAAGCTCCAAAAAACCCAGTATATAGGCAAGACAACAACATCTCTTTCTAGGCGTTTAACGATGCATAAACAACAGGGCTCCATTAAGGAACATATAATCTCTTCCCATAACCAAACCATCGCCAGAGAAATCCTAGTAAACAACACAGAAATCATCGATAGATACAGCGATAGCAGGCGGCTCGACGTTTGCGAGGCACTACACATCAAGAAGTCAACACCAGCAATCAACAGCCAATTATTGCACAACTATATTCTACCCACCTCAAGACTCCGCTCCAATATAGAAGCATCAAGAAATATGGACCAATAGGCTTTCTACAAACACTTCTATTCAATATATATATATATATATATATATATATATATATATATATATATATATATATATATATATATATATATATATATATATATATATATATATATATATATATATATATATATATATATAGAATTGCTTGCTACTTATATATATAGAATTGCTTGCTACTTATATATATATATAATTGCCAAATTCATATATACATATATCGAATTGCTAGATCCATATAAATATAAAACTGCCCGATTCAAGATAATGTAATTAACATATTTATGCTATATAATATATATATATATATATATATATATATATATATATATATATATATATATATATATATATATATATATATGAGTTTTATAATTGCCAGTCTTAGGATAATATAACTGCCAGATTCAGGTTAATATAATTGACAGTCAGGCTTTGATACTGTAAGCCATACTTACCTTTTACTTAAACTTAATCATTACAGAATCTGAGGCCTTCCTGATAACTATATTCTATCATATCTTAATGATAGACACCAATATGTAGCCATTAATGACATAACCCCCCCCCCCCCACATCTATACTGTTAACCGTAGGAGTGCCACAGGGCAGCATCTTAGAACCTCTCCTATTGCTTATATACATCAATGATTTACCAAATGTCTCTAACATCCTTAAACCAATACTATTTGCTGGCGATACTACCTTCATCTATTCAAACTCCAATGCATCACACAATAAGTAATATTGTAAATAACAAATTGAAACAAACTGGATGTGGTTGGATGTCAACCAACAAACTAAATATAGAGAATAACTATTACATTGTATTTGGAAGTAAATTATCAAATAAAATTCACCTTCAAATAGATAATGTCAACATTACCATTAAAAATGATGAAAAAGTTCCTTGGCCTATACATAAACAAGAGACTAAATTTGAACACTCACAGTACACAGGCAAAGTCTCAAACTGTTGGTATATTCTCAAAAATCACATATTATATTCCCCACTCTTCTATCCTTTCACTATACTATTCCATAAGCTATTCCTGTTTAACATAATGATAATGCTAAAGATGATAATGTTTTTTGAGAAACATACATAGAAAATGGGTTACAATCACAATGTTGGATTTCTAGATAAAGCAAGAATATACTATGTCTAAAGCCACTAATATGCACAGTGTTTCAGACATGATGTGGATAAACACTTAAAAATAATTGCTAAAAATAATTGAGATGAAAAGCAAAAGTTGAACAAAAGTAGAAAAAAATAAAAAGAATGACAATAATTACATGTTGAACGGAACAGCAAAACTGCAACAGAACAGCCGATGGTAATTTTAACTATATAAACAGTATTTTTTTTACTTGGCATATAGCAGTATTACAAGTTCAGTCATTATTCATTATTGTTTAATAATAGCAAGACATAGGTTGACAATCAGTAGGTAAGGTAGGTTACATGGCATTTATTAGGTAGTACTTAGTTTCTCTCTTAAACTGGTTGAGAGAGGGACAGTCTTTGATGTTATTGGGAAGAACATTTTACATTTTGGGACTCTTGATTTGTGGAATATTTCCACTTTGGCTAAGTCGCACTCTTGGAATATCAAATAAATATTTGTTTCTAGTGTGGATTTCAAAGATTCTGTTACAGCCCCCAACCATGTATTTAAGAACAGGTTTAGCATTGCAATTCAGTGTTTCATATTATATTATATTATATTAAGGAATATTATTATTATATATATATATGAGTATGGGTTCGAGTCACTTCTGGGATGTGAGTTTTCATTCGCATATAGTAGTCCTGGCGACCATTCAGGCTTGCTCGCATATATATATATATATATATATATATATATATATATATATATATATATATATATATATATATATATATATATATATATATATATATATATATATATATATATGCGAACAAGCCTGAATGGTCCCCAGGACAATGTGCAACTGAAAACTCACACCCCAGAAGTGATATATATATATATATATTATATATATATAATATTTATATATATATATATATATATATATATATATATATATATATATATATATATATATATATATATGTCGTACCTAGTAGCCAGAACGTCGTACTCGGCCTGCTATGCATGGCCCGATTTGCCTAATAAGCCAAGTTTTCCTGAATTATTATATTTTCTCTAATTTTTTTCTTATGAAATGATAATGCTATCCATTTCATTACGTATGAGGTCAATTTTTTTTTATTGGAGTTAAAATTAACGTAGATATTTGACCGAACCTAACCGACCCTACCTAACCTAACCTAACCTATCTTTATAGGTTAGGTTAGGTTAGGTAGCCGAAAAAGTTAGGTTAGGTTAGGTTAGGTAGGTTAGGTAGTCGAAAAACAATTATTTCATGAAAACTTGGCTTATTAGGCAAATCGGGCCTTGCATAGTAGGCTGACAAGTGCGTTCTGGCTACTAGGTACGACATATATATATATATATATATATATATATATATATATATATATATATATATATATATATATATATAAATATATATATATATATATATATATATATATGTATATATATATATATATATATATATATATATATATATATATATATATATATATATATATATATGCAAACAAGCCTGAATGGTCCCCAGGACTATATACAACTGAAAACTCACACCCCAGAAGTGACTCGAACCCATACTCCCACAACTGGTATGTACAGGGACGCCTTAATCCGCTTGACCATCACGACCGGACATAAGGAAGTGATAGCCGAGGCTATATGAACCACTTCCCCGCCGGCACTCGGATGGTAATCTTGGGCATAGCATTTTATCAAATCACCTCATTCTTTGGGGCACACGTGAGGAACACAAATGCAAACAAGCCTGAATGGTCCCCAGGACTATATACAACTGAAAACTCACACCCCAGAAGTGACTCGAACCCATACTCCCACAACTGGTATGTACAGGGACGCCTTAATCCGCTTGACCATCACGACCGGACATAAGGAAGTGATAGCCGAGGCTATATGAACCACTTCCCCGCCGGCACTCGGATGGTAATCTTGGGCATAGCATTTTATCAAATCACCTCATTCTTTGGGGCACACGTGAGGAACACAAATGCAAACAAGCCTGAAAGGTCCCCAGGACTATATACAACTGAAAACTCACACCCCAGAAGTGACTCGAACCCATACTCCCACAACTGGTATGTACAGGGACGCCTTTGATAAAATGCTATGCCCAAGATTACCATCCGAGTGCCGGCGGGGAAGTGGTTCATATAGCCTCGGCTATCACTTCCTTATGTCCGGTCGTGATGGTCAAGCGGATTAAGGCGTCCCTGTACATACCAGTTGTGGGAGTATGGGTTCGAGTCACTTCTGGGGTGTGAGTTTTCAGTTATATATATATATATATATATATATATATATGTCGTACCTAGTAGCCAGAACTCACTTCTCAGCCTACTATGCAAGGCCCGATTTGCCTAATAAGCCAAGTTTTCATGAATTAATTGTTTTTCGACTACCTAACCTACCTAACCTAACCTAACCTAACTTTCTCGGCTACCTAACCTAACCTAACCGATAATGATAGGTTAGGTTAGGTTAGGTAGGGTTGGTTAGGTTCGGTCATATATCTACGTTAATTTTGACTCCAATAAAAAAAAATTGACCTCAAACATAATGAAATGGGTAGCTTTATCATTTCATAAGAAAAAAATTAGAGAAAATATATTAATTCAGGAAAACATGGCTTATTAGGCAAATCGGGCCTTGCATAGTAGGCTGAGAAGTGTGTTCTGGCTATTAAGTACGACATATATATACCCAGCAAACACAAATCATCTACACAACGTTCGCCTATCTCTTCCCATAGGTGTGGGAATGATTTGCATTGAGAATGGTGCAGGAGAGCCTTTGAGAAACTTATACTCAAAAAATCCAAACACAAAGGTTTAATTATAAATTGTTTTTCTACAATTATTTTCTTCCAAATGTAAAACAAATAGTTTTTACATGTTTAAATATAAAATTTATGGTGTTTTTTTGTAAAATTCATTAATAAATTGTGAATGATATATATTGGCTGAGTGAAACCTTTAAAATCCATTTAGTTATAATATGAACAGAAAAAAGTAGTTTTCCAAATTTTCTAAAAATCGCTCTTTTTAACACAATTTGACTCCTTATGCATTCCACTAAACACTAATATCATGTTTAAATATATAATTTATGTATTATTCCCTAAGATAATTTATATAAATTATAAAAGTTGCTGGAAAGTGGTGAGAAAGAATCTGAAAACGTTTTGTTGTCTTATATTGGCGTGTTCTTATTAACTAGAGTGAGTAAGAGTGAGCGAGAGTGGGTAAGAGTGAGTAAGAGTGACTGAAGGTGAGTGAGAGTGCCAGAGAGTGTGTAAGTGTGAGTAAGAGTGAGTATAAGTAAGAGTGACTGAGAGTAAGAGTGACAGAGTGAGTAAGAGTGAGAGTAAGGGTGACAGAATGAGTAAGAGTGAGAGTAAAGAGATTGAGAGTAAGGGTGAGTATGAGAGTAAGAGTGATTGAGAGTTAGAGTGAGAGTAAGAGTGATTGAGAGTTAGTGAGAGTAAGAGTGATTGAGAGTAAGAGTGATTGAGAGTAGGAGTGATTGAGAGTAAGAGTGATTGAGAGTAAGAGTGATTGGGAGTAGGAGTTAGAGTGAGAGTAGGAGTAAGAATGAGAATAAGAGTGATTGAGAGTAAGAGTGAGTAAGAGTAAGAATGAGAGTAAGAGTGATTGAGAGTAAGAGTGATTGAGAGTAAGAGTGATTGAGAGTAAGAGTGATTAGGAGTAAGAGTGATTGGGAGTAAGAGTAAGAGTGAGAGTAAGAGTAAGAATGAGAATAAGAGTGATTGAGAGTAAGAGTGATTGGGAGTAAGAGTAAGAGTAAGAATGGGAGTAGGAGTGATTGAGAGTAGGAGTGATTGGGAGTAGGAGTGATTGGGAGTAAGAGTGATTGAGAGTAAGAGTAATTGAGAGTAAGAGTATGAGAGTAAGAGTGAGAGAGTGAGTATGAATGGGTAAGGGTGACTGAGAGTGAGTAAGAATGACAGAGTATGAATGACAGAGTAAGAGTGACAGAGAGTAAGAGTGACAGAGAGTAAGAGTGACAGAGAGTAAGAGTGACAGAGTAAGAGTGACAGAGTAAGAGTGACAGAGAGTAAGAGTGACAGAGTAAGTGTGATTGAGAGTAAAAGTGATTGAGAGTAAGAGTGATTGAGAGTAAGAGTGATTGGGAGTAAGAGTGATTGAGAGTAAGAGTGATTGGGAGTAAGAGTGATTGGGAGTAGGAGTAAGAATGAGAATAAGAGTGATTGAGAGTAAGAGTGAGTAAGAGTAAGAATGAGAGTAAGAGTGATTGAGAGTAAGAGTGATTGAGAGTAAGAGTGATTGAGAGTAAGAGTGATTGGGAGTAAGAGTGATTGAGAGTAAGAGTGATTGGGAGTAAGAGTGATTGGGAGTAGGAGTAAGAATGAGAATAAGAGTGATTGAGAGTAAGAGTGAGTAAGAGTAAGAATGAGAGTAAGAGTGATTGAGAGTAAGAGTGATTGAGAGTAAGAGTGATTGAGAGTAAGAGTGATTGGGAGTAAGTCGAGTGATTGGGAGTAAGAGTAAGAGTGAGAGTAAGAATGAGAATAAGAGTGATTGAGAGTAAGAGTGATTGGGAGTAAGAGTAAGAGTAAGAATGAGAGTAGGAGTGATTGGGAGTAGGAGTGATTGGGAGTAAGAGTGATTGAGAGTAAGAGTAATTGAGAGTAAGAGTATGAGAGTAAGAGGGAGAGAGTGAGTATGAATGGGTAAGGGTGACTGAGAGTGAGTAAGAATGACAGAGTAAGAGTGACAGAGAGTAAGAGTGACAGAGAGTAAGAGTGACAGAGAGTAAGAGTGACAGAGAGTAAGAGTGACAGAGAGTAAGAGTGACAGAGTAAGAGTGACAGAGAGTAAGAGTGACAGAGAGTAAGAGTGACAGAGAGTAAGAGTGACAGAGAGTAAGAGTGACAGAGAGTAAGAGTGACAGAGAGTAAGAGTGACAGAGTGTAAGAGTGACAGAGTAAGAGTGACAGAGTAAGAGTGACAGAGAGTAAGAGTGACAGAGAGTAAGAGTGACAGAGAGTAAGAGTGACAGAGTAAGAATGACAGAGAGTAAGAGTGACAGAGAGTAAGAGTGACAGAGAGTAAGAGTGACAGAGAGTAAGAGTGACAGAGTAAGAGTGACAGAGTAAGAGTGACAGAGAGTAAGAGTGACAGAGAGTAAGAGTGACAGAGAGTAAGAGTGACAGAGAGTAAGAGTGACAGAGTAAGAGTGACAGAGTAAGAGTGACAGAGAGTAAGAGTGACAGAGTGTAAGAGTGACAGAGTAAGAGTGACAGAGTAAGAGTGACAGAGTAAGAGTGACAGAGAGTAAGAGTGACAGAGAGTAAGAGTGACAGAGTAAGAGAGTGAGAGTGATTATGAGAGAGTTAAGAGTGTGAGGTGTGAGAGTGTAGCAGGCCAGGGAGGCAGGATGTGTGGTCACAGGCAAGGCCTAGGCCTCGTGATCTCTAATGTTGGTTTTTATATATATGTGGGATTTTTTGTCCTGTTTCAAATTATAATTATTTAGCAGGAATGTAATAAGGTATTGCACAGTATTAATGTGACAATAATATATGCATTATTTCCTTGATAATCAAACTTGTTGTTCAAAGATAATATACAATCTTTGAAGGAAACATTTTGAGAGCGCGAGCTGGCAACACTGGGCTGGTGGGTGAGAGAGACATATGGTTAGTTTTGCTCAGACCTTCAGTGGTGAAGGGTGTGTCCCAGCTGGCCGCCACCAGCCGCCACCCGCCGCCCACCACCAGCCGCCACCCGCCACCACCCGCCACCACCCACCACCCACCACCAGCCGCCACCCACCACCAGCCGCCACCCGCCACCACCCACCACCAGCCGCCACCAGCCGCCACCCACCACCAGCCGCCACCCGCCGCCACCCACCACCAGCCGCCACCCGCCGCCACCCACCACCAGCCGCCACCCACCGCCACCCGCCACCCACCACCAGCCGCCACCCACCACCAGCCGCCACCCGCCACCACCCACCGTCAGCCGCCACCCGCCACCACCCACCGTCAGCCGCCACCCGCCACCACCCACCGTCAGCCACCAAACGCCACCACCCACCACCAGCCGCCACCACCCACCACCAGCCGCCACCCGCCACCACCCACCACCAGCCGCCACCAGCCATCGCCACCCACCACCGCCACTCACCACCCGCCGCCACCACCCACCACCAGCCGCCACCCGCCACCACCCACCACCAGCCGCCAGCCGCCACCCACCACCAGCCGCCACCCGCCACCACCCACCACCAGCCGCCACCCGCCACCACCCACCACCAGCCGCCACCCGCCACCACCCACCACCCGCCACCACCCACCACCAGCCGCCACCAGCCATCGCCACCCACCACCGCCACTCACCACCCGCCGCCACCACACACCACCAGCCGCCACCCGCCACCACCCACCACCAGCCGCCACCCGCCATCACCCACCACCAGCCGCCAGCCGCCACCCACCACCAGCCGCCACCCGCCGCCACCCACCACCAGCCGCCACCCGCCGCCACCCACCACCAGCCGCCACCACCCACCACCAGCCGCCACCCGCCGCCACCCACCACCAGCCGCCACCCGCCGCCACCCACCACCAGCCGCCACCCGCCGCCACCCACCACCAGCCGCCACCCGCCGCCACCCACCACCAGCCGCCACCCGCCGCCACCCACCACCAGCCGCCACCCGCCGCCACCCACCACCAGCCGCCACCCGCCGCCACCCACCACCAGCCGCCACCCGCCACCACCCACCACCAGCCGCCACCCGCCACCACCCACCACCAGCCGCCACCCGCCACCACCAGCCGCCACCCGCCACCACCCACCACCAGCCGCCACCCACCACCAGCCGCCACCCGCCACCACCCACCACCAGCCGCCACCCGCCACCAGCCACCGCCACCCACCACCAGCCGCCACCCGCCACCAGCCACCGCCACCCACCACCAGCCACCGCCACCCACCACCGCCACTCACCACCCGCCGCCACCACCCACCACCCGCCGCCACCCGCCACCCACCACCAGCCGCCACCCGCCACCACCCACCACCAGCCGCCACCCGCCACCACCCACTACCAGCCGCCACCCGCCACCACCCGCCACCCGCCACCAGCCACCGCCACCCACCACCGCCACTCACCACCCGCCGCCACCACCCACCACCAGCCGCCACCCGCCACCAGCCACCGCCACCCACCACCGCCACCCGCCGCCACCACCCACCACCACCACCACCCACCACCACCACCCACCACCACCAGCCGCCGCCGCCACCACCACCCACCACCACCGCCGCCACCACCCACCACCACCGCCGCCGCCACCACCCATCACCGCCGCCGCCGCCACCACCCACCACAGCCGCCACCACCACCCACCACCACCGCCACCACCCACCACAGCCGCCACCACCACCCACCACCACCACCACCCCCACCCACCACCGCCGCCACCACCAGCCGCCACAAGCCGCCACCGCCCGCCACCGCCCGCCACCGCCCGCCACCAGCCGCCATCACCACCACCACCACCACCAGCCGCCATCACCGCCACCAGCCGCCACCAGCTGCCACCACCACCAGCCGCCACCACCACCACCACCAGCCGCCATCACCGCCACCAGCTGCCACCACCACCAGCCGCCATCACCGCCATCAGCTGCCACCACCACCAGCCGCCATCACCGCCACCAGCTGCCACCACCACCAGCCGCCACCACCGCCACCACCACCTGCCACCAGCCGCCACCACCGCCCGCTATCAGTCGCCACCGCAAGCCGCCACCGCCAGCCGCCACCAGCCCCCCCCACCGCCGATCGTCACCACCCACCACAGCCGCCGCCGCCCGCCACCGCCCGCCACCGCCCGCCACCACCCACCACAGCCGCCACCACCCACCACCCGCCGCCACCACCCACCACCACCCGCCGCCACAACCCACCACCACCAGCCGCCGCCGCCACCCACCACCCGCCGCCGCCGCCACCACCACCCACCACCACCGCCGCCACCACCCACCACCACCAGCCGCCGCCGCCACCACCACCCACCACCCACCAGCCGCCGCCGCCGCCACCACCACCCACCACCCGCCGCCGCCACCACCACCCACCACCACTGCCGCCACCACCCACCACCGCCAGCCGCCACCACTCATCACAGACGCCGCCACCCGCCACCGCCCACCACCACCGCCAGCCGCCACCACTCATCACAGACGCCGCCACCCGCCACCGCCCGCCACCACCGCCAGACACAGCCGCCAGTGTCCGCCACCGCCGCCACTGTCCGCCACCGCCGCCACTGTCCGCCACCGCCGCCACTGTCCGCCACCGCTGTCTGCCACCGCCACCACTGTCCGCCCGCCGCCACCACTGTCCGCCCGCCGCCACCACTGTCCGCCCGCCGCCACCACTGTCCGCCCGCCGCCACCACTGTCCGCCCGCCGCCACCACTGTCCGCCCGCCGCCTCCACTGTCCGCCCGCCGCCTCCACTGTCCGCCCGCCGCCTCCACTGTCCGCCCGCCGCCTCCACTGTCCGCCCGCCGCCTCCACTGTCTGCCCGCCGCCGCCACTGTTCGCCCGCCGCCGCCACTGTCCGCCCGCCGCCGCCACTGTCCGCCCGCCGCCGCCACTGTCCGCCCGCCGCCACTGTCCACCACCGCCGCCAAAGCCGCCACGGTCCGCCCGCCGCCACTATCCGCCACAGCCGCCACTGTTTGCCCGCCGCCACTATCCGCCACCGCCGCCACTGTCCTCCCGCCGCCACTGTCCGCCCGCCGCCACTGTCCGCCCACCGCCACTATCCGCCACCGCCGCCACTGTCCGCCCGATGCCACTGTCCGCCCGCCTCCACTGTCCGCCCGCCGCCACTGTCCGCCCGCCGCCACTATCCGCCACCGCCGCCACTGTCCGCCCGCCGCCACTGTCCGCCCGCCACCACTGTCCGCCCGCCGCCACTATCCGCCACCGCCGCCACTGTCCGCCACAGCCGCCACTCTCCGCCGTACAGCCTCCCCTCTCTCCGTTAGTAAATAATTATAATTGTTAGTAAATAATAAAAGAAATATAAATTATTAGATTTTTATTACCCTTAAATTGGTTTTAATATTTAAATTGAAAATAATAATATAATATAAAATATAATAAAAATAATATAATATAAAATATAATTTAATTTCAAGAAATTTAACTTTAAACACAAAGACGTGAAAAGGGTTCAGATTATTGGCTCAAACCTTTCATAAGAGATTCATATTGGTATATGAATGGATTATGAATGACTCATGTTAGGAGTGTAAAGTTGCCACAACATCTCAAATTAGTGTTAGATACATATGTCTTGGTTATAAGTTTTGGAAACCTATTTAAGTCCACACACAATATCGTATCTGATACGATAAAACAAACGTTTCCAATACTTTCAAATACTTTCCAGATATGTTGTGGCAACCTAAAATTGTTTGCTGGGTATATATATATATATATATATATATATATATATATAGTGCACTTGACAGGGTGTGAAGTGACTTAATATCTAAAATATTCAATGATTTAGATTGAATAGGGGGAGGGCAGAATGCTGTCTGTGACTTCAGTTTGTTATTGTTCTAATTGATGATTTGTCTTGAGTAATTAGAGATCATAGATAATTTAGGGAGAACCCCAGGCAATGATACCAAAATTGTGATAAGGACAGACGAGAGGCCAATAAAGCTTAACCGAGGTAGAGGGTGACGTACATAATATCTGATTTAGAAAAGAATGTCAAGTGATTTAAAAAATTTTTTTAGCTATAATTTGTATGTGACACTGGAAATTCAGTTTTTTTATCAATGAGAACATCATGGAATTTACCATCTACTTTATTACCAATCTGGATATTGCCAATTCTTAGGAATGGAGAAAATGAGGGTTGTGTAAACAGTAAATAAAACTGGCTTGAGGTATTGAGAGGCATTCGGAATGTCATTAATGTAGATGAGAAAGAGTACGCAAGTAATTATCAAAAGAGGGCACCAAGCCCGGAAGGCTCAGAAGCACCATCAACTGTGTGGGATATAAAAAAAATGGTAAATATCACTAAGGATGCCAATTCGAGAACAAAAGTGCATAAGGCAAACAATATCAAAGGTATCCGATTCCTCAAGGATTCTATTGAGGAACAAGTGACCACGAGGGACAGTCAGGAAACAAGACACACACACCTCCTGGAAGTCTGGACATTCAACAAGGATATGCACGACAGTAAGAGGGACAATGCAGTTTGGAAAATAAAGAGCAGGGCGGCGCTCCATTAAGTGCCTATGAATTAAACATTTATGGCTAATACGTAATCTCATCAGAGCCATTTCATCAGCAAGGCACCAGAGCTGAGGCATAACCCATTATGGTGCAGAGCATCAAGACAGCAAAGAGTAGGGGAGCCAGATGAGTAAGCAAGACAACCATACTTGAGTTTAGACAGCACGAAGGTGGAGCGTGCTCGTATCAGCTCCCAAGGAAGTATAACTTACCTTAAGTAAGTTAAGGACCTTAGAGCATCCAACTCAAGAGGTTAAAGATATGGGGAGATCATAACAAACGAGTTTCAAAGATTAACTCCATAAGTTTAGCAAAATCTTTGCACAAAAGGGGATTACCATAAAACGACAAAGGGGGATGAAGAACGACCTACTTCCGAGTAAAAGTCATCGCAAAAGTTTTAGTTGTAGAGAACTTGATGCCATGATTGGTGTCCCAGGATGACACGGCATCAATTGCAAGTTGAAGTCGCCGTTGAAGGAAAGGAAAGTCATCACCTTGACAGCAATGGGTAAGATTGTCAACATAGAGAGCTGATGAGATTCCAGAGGGAAGGGAGTAAAGAAGACCACTGAGGGCAACCAGGAAAATTATTAAGTGCTCAGAACACTACTGTGAGGTACACCTTCATATTGCCGTAAAGAGGCAGAATGGTACAAACCATCACTAAAGGAACGATTAGAGCGGAAGCTTCGTAGGAAGAGGAAGAGATTACCACAAATGGAGTTGGGACAAAATATGGTATCTCCAGGTGGTGTCATATGCCTTTTCCAGGTCAAGAAAAGGACAGCAACAACAGAGGTCTTTGCAGTAAAAGCAGTACATATATAGACCATGTTCACCAAGACATCAGTCATGACACTTGTAAAAGCCAAATTGAGAAGGTAAGTGGTGGCGATAGTGTTCTAAGAACAACATCATAAGGACATTGAACATACATTCAAAGAGTTTGCTGACGCAACTCGTGAGGGCAATGGGGCAGATGTCCTTAGCAGCTATCCCTAGAGACCCTGGTTTCTGAATAGGAAAAACCACCACCTGAAGCCAGTTCTCAGGGACAAATGATGACTGCCAGATAAGGTTAAACAGATTCAGTATATACTGAAACCATGCATTGAGAGAGGTGACATTCATTAGGAGATGTTTCGCTTTCTGAGCCCGTTGCCATAGAACCGCAGAGAGTCAGGGCAGACTGGTGTTCGGAGAGAGAGATCATTATAGAGAAGCTGGAGATGCGTGTGAAAATCTATAGGACAAGATTCATGAAGGTGCTTACGAATAAGGAAAGATGAAGGAAGACTAGAACTGGAGCCACCAGTCGAAAAAGGGGAACACAGTTCGGTGGCGACTGACACAGGATCCGCACAATAGAATCATGGAAGTGAAGGACTGGTGAGACATCTGGAACAAACTTACCCACAATCTTACAGGTTTTCTTCCAGATCTGGGGCAGAGGAATATCAGACGTAATGGTGGAGACAAAAGATTTCCAACTCTCAAGTTTAACCGTACGGACCGCAGTCACCTTATAAAACAAAAGAAAACAGCTGTCTGTCTGCATCTGTCTTTCTTCCAGGCTGCACTCTTACAGAGGACAGTCGAAACACCCAGCATTCCACCTGGAAACGCACTTCCGCATGCCCCTTGAGGTAGAGCAAGGAATAGAGTGAAGGGCAGCGTCTAATATGGTGTGATGAAAAAAGGAGTAGGGCTCGACGATGAGGCAGATAGGAGAGGTCAGAAAGAGTAGCATGTAGAGTGAATAGATTCCAGTCAGCCTTGGCAAACTGCCACCTAGGGAAGGAGAGAGAAGGGTGAAAAGAGAAAAAGGTGACAAGGATGGGGAAATGGTCACTGTTATGGAGGTCACGAAGAATCCACCACGTGACATCTAAATACAGACAAGGCGAAAAAGAGGGAGGTGGTGATGAAGAACAGGAACTACAGGAGGGGTAAAAGTCAAAGCATGACAACAGGCGAGAGGAAGGATGTTGCAAAGACCGCGCAAGATATCAAAGACAGTGGCGATCACGGTGATCCTGGAAAGATAGGAAGGCAGTATCAACATGCAAGTTGAGGGTGGGAGTGGAACGAAAGGCACCAGAGCTGAGGCGCAACCCAGTACAGTGCAAAGCATCACGACGACGAAGAGTAGGAAACGAGTAAGCAGGGCAACCATAATCGAGTTTAGACAGGACGAGAGACGAATGTAAAGAGAGGAGTGTGCGGCTATCAGCTCCCCAAGAAGTATGGGACAAAACCTTAAGGATGGTAAGGGTCTTGGAGCATTCAACTTGGAGGTAAGAGAAATGAGGCGACCAAGACAAACGAGTGTCAAAGATTAACCCCAAAAGCTTAGTGGACTCCCTGAACACAAGGAGATGACCATAAAGCGAAAGAGGGACAAAGAACGACATGCTTCTGAGCAAAAGTCATAGCACAAGTCTTAGACATAGAGAACTTGAAGCCATGAAAAGTGGCCCAAGATGACATGGCATCAATCGCAAGTTGAAGCCACCGTTGAAGGAGAGGCGAATCATCATCCCAATAGGAAAGGGTAAGATCGTCGACATAGAGAGCGAAGAAAACGCCAGAAGGGAGGAAATAAGACCATTGAGTGCAACTAGAAAAATAGTAGTACTCAGAACACTACCTTGGGGTACACCCTCATATTGCCTAAAAGGGGCAGAGAGAGTGGCACCAAGTCTAACTCGAAAGAAACGAGAGATAAAGCTTTGGAGGAAGAGAGGGAGATTACCACGAAGGCAAGATGAATGAAGTTGTGACAGAATATGATATCTCCAGGTGGTGTCGTAAGCCTTTTCCGGGTCAAAGAAGACGGCAACAACAGAGGTCTTCGCAGCAAAAGCAGTACAAATATAGACCTCCTAGTTTGCCAGGACATCTGTTGTGCTGCGGCACTTGTGAAAACCAAATTAAGAAGGGGAGAGGTGGTGAGTGTTCTAAAAACCACATCAGACAAACGTTAACCATACGTTCAAAAGAGTTTGCAGACAACTCATGAGAGCAATAGGGTGGAAGTTCTTAGGGAATGTCCTGAAAGACCCTGGATACATAACAGGGAGGACGGGGAGGATAACGGCATCGAGCCAGTCCTCAGGTACTGAAGATGACTCTCAGACCCGATTATACAGACTCAGTAAATACCGAGACATGCACAGATGGAGATGGTGAAGCATCTCATAATGAATGCCATCGGAACCCACTGCCATAGAACCACAGAGGGACCGGGCAGACTTAAGTTCAGAGAGGAGGGATCGTTATAGGGAAGGCTGAGATGAGTGCAGAAATCTAAAGGACGAGATTCAAGAACAGGCTTACGAAGAAGGAAAGATTAAGGAAGATGAGAACCAAAGCTAACAGACGAAAAGTGGGAACCCAGTTCGGTCGCAACGTGCAACGGGTCCACCACAAGAGTGCCATGGAGGTGGAGGACCGGCGAGACCTCAGAAGCAAACTTACCCACTATCTTGCGGATACCCCTCCAGATCTGCGGCAGAGTATTTTCGGACGTAATGGTGGAAACATAAGACCTCCAACACTCACGTTTACCTGTACAGATGGTCCTACGTACCACTGCACTCACCTTCCGAAACAAAAGACAAGAATCAGCCATCTGCCGGCAAATTGTCTCTTCCAGGCTGCACACTTATAGCAGACAGCCCAAGCACAGTCCATATTCCACCAGGAAATGCACTTCCGTATTCCCTGAGAGGTAGAGCAAGGAATAGAGTGGAGGGCAGCATTGAAGACGGTGTCATGAAAAAGGAGGAGGGCACGAGGGAGAAGCAAAATGGAGAGGTCGGAGAGTAGCACAGAGGGTAAATTGATGCCAGTCAGCCTCGGCAAACCGCCACCTAGGGAAGGAGAGGGGAGGGTGAAAAGAAAAAAGGTAACAAGGATGGGGAAATGGTCACTGCCAAGGAAGTCATCAAGAACCCGAAATGTGAAATTCATGTAAAGAGACGACGAGCAAAGAAAAAAATCAAGACAGGAAAGGGTGCAGTCCAAGAGTCCAAATGAGTGGGCTCATCAGAATTCAGAAGAAACAGGGAAGAAGAGAGGACGAACGGTTCGAGAAGGCGACCCCGGGTGCTTGTCAGAACATCACCCCAGAGGGTATGTCGACAACTGAAATCACCCAGCAGGAGCACAGACACTGGCAAGGAGTCCACTAGGTGTTTAAGATCGGGAAGAGAAAGCGGCACATTTGGGGGGAGATAAATGGAACAAACTGTGTACCATTTACACACAAAGACACAGGCAACAGAACATTGGAGAGGTGATGGAAAAAGTAAGGGGATGAAGGGAACATCAGAACGAATCAAAAGCAGAAAAGTTATTGGCCCCAGCAAAATCTGAAGGGAGGGGGTCAGGGGGAGAGAAAGGAATAATCACAGAAGCGACCAGGATGAGCACCAAGCATCGGCTCCTGGAGACGGACACAAAGGAGCGAAAACTGTGAAATCAAAAGTTGGAATTCATGAAAATTGGCGTAATATCCATGAATATTCCATTGAAGAATAGACATTGACAAAAAGAAAAAGGACAGGAACAGAGAACAATGAAGAAACAAAGGTTAAAAAGGAACACAGCATGTCAAAGAAGTGCAGGATCAGGATCAGGGTCAGCGAAGTCAGGGATAGTGGGCATGGGTAAACTGAGTAAAGATGGAGGGAAGGGAGTGGGAGGACAGACCAGAGGCAGATGAGCAGGGTCCAGAGGAGGAGGCAACCGAGAGGGACTGTCAAGGACAGCAGGAGGGGCAGAAACCGGGGAGCACACCTCAGGAAGGGCAGGAACTGAGAGCGTAGCGGGGGCCAAAGAAACCTCCAAAGCAGGAACAGGGGGTTCGACCACCGAAATGGGAGAGGTGGAGCGATAGAGTCAGAGGTAGGGGGGGAGGATGAAAGTGAAGCTTTCTTACCAGCCGGGGAGGAGAAAGGAGATAAGCCAGGCTTTTGCTTCTGACTCAGAGACAGGTGTTCCAGCAGCAGTGTACTAGGCAACAGACTCAAACGTCTCAACAGCAGAAGAACGAGAGCAAACAACACGATGATCACTAGGAGAAGGACATCAGCCCACACAGACAGGCGGCATGGAGAGCTAAGAGACGGAGGAGAAGGCTGGGAAGGAGGATCAAAGGGAGTTGAGAAAGAAGACACAGGAGACATGACAGACTGGGTAGAAAGAAGGGGAACCCCAGACAGAGAACCAGGAGGGGGGACCCTTCGGGTCAGAATGTAAAGGAACAGGGAAGCAGGCAGTGGGCGTATCTGGGTCTAAGGCCTGGAAACTGTTGTGAGACTGAGGAAGGTGGGAAGGACGAGGAGAGGAAGAGTGCAACACGTGAGCATAAGAAACCCCAGCGAAAGGGGAAGGAGGGGGATGGTGAACTTGGCGCCTCGCCTCAGGAAAAGACAAACGTTCCCAGTGCTTCAAGTTGAGGACAGCTGCCTCATGTTTGTAATGGATACACGCGCGAGAGAAGGTAGGGTGGGCATCACCCAACTGAGGCAGCGAGCCTGGGGAGAAGTGCACTCCGATTTAAAGTGACCTTCGTTCCCACACATAGGGCAGAGAGAGAGAGAGAATACTGGAGCATTTGAGGGCACCATGTCCGAACTTCCAGCACTTATTACAAAGCCGAGAAGAGGGTATGTACTCCTGAATGGAGCATCTGGCACCAGCAAGAATAACAGAGGGCGGAAGTGTCCAACCATCAAAGGTAATTTTCACAAGCCGAAGGGACAGATGGCGACAGACACGAGGGGGTCGTGAACGTGTAAACCTGGAGAACAGAATGGCCTTGGGCCTCGAGGACATGTTTAATATCCTCGTGGCAGTCCTTGAGGTTCCTAATACCGGTTGCAACATGGTGTGGGAGGAGAACAGTGCCAACACTGGCACTTAACTGAGCATTCTTGGAGACCCCAACAGGGGGGGTCACCTCACTGCAGGACAAAGTCTCCAAGTGGACAGCTGCATCCCGAGAAGACGCAGCAACAACATGCGTACCGAGATGGGTGGGGTTAAAAGTAACAGAGGCATCTACTGAATCAACAAGGTGCCTATGGAGTGAGAAATTGTCAGGAGTAGAATCTAAATGATGGAGGTCAAAGTACTTAGTCCACGTAGCAAGATCAAACAAGGCATGGTACGAATTGGTATGGGAAGGAAGCATGCGAGAGCAGCCATGGCGGGGACGGTGGTGAGAACCCCCTAGAGAGAGAGAGAGGGGGTGGTTATAAGGTGCAGTAGTCACAATGAGAGATGGAGTCGTACTAGGGGACGAGGTAGTCGCCACAGGGGGCTTGGGGCTCAACCCAACCACAGAAGAGGAAGGGGAGCGGGGGAGTAGTCCAGTCTGGGCCCAATGTAGCGGGGGCTACAGAGCCCAGTCTTCCAGCACAGTCCGACTCAGGGGCCTGGTCACCCCCCCCCCCCCATGAGCCTGGGAAAGGGAAGTCGTTTCATTATCCATGCAGCAGTCTTTCTAAAAGTTTGGGGCCTGGATCCAAGGGATACCACCTACGAGGGCAGCCAGGGAGGCCGAGCGCGGGCCAGTGCAGGAAGGGTGCATCGTCCCCAGCGGTGCCCCCCCCCCCTTTTTAACAAGCAGTCCTACTGCATAGTTCATTCTCCCACACTGGTGCAAAGACCCCACTCCCCCTATTGCCCCAGCCTGGACACCCAGCCATCCACTCAGGGCTACCCCTCCAGCGGGCAGTTCGATGGCTCACAAGCCCCCTACGTGGTGCCCATCTGCATGTACAACACACAAAGAGGGGACAGGAGAGGGGGCAAAGGCAACCCTCACTAGTCCCAGGGTGGTGTACGTGAGCCCCTCACCACGACAAGGTGACACCACAGAGGGAAGAGGCGAGAAGAGCAGATGTACTCCTGAATACAGCATCTGGCACCAAGAGTTACGGAAGACGGAAGGGACCTATCAAAAGTGATCTTCATTACACAAAGAGACTGGCCATGACGACCACGAGGGAGGGCGAGTAACATATTAATATGGAGGATAGAATGGCCTTGGGCCTCAAGGACATGTTTATTATGGTAGTCTTTAAGTTCCTTATCACCAGTCGCTACATGGTATGGAAGAATAGCTGTGCCAATCCTGGCATTTATTTAACCAGGCATTTTTTGATATTCGAACCAGTGTCTCCCCAATGCAGGACAACGAGGCTAAGTGGACAGCTGCTTCCCGAGAAAGAGCTGCAACAACACGTGTACCAGTACGGGTGGGGTTAAAAGTGACAAAGGTATCCACCAAATCAACTAAAGTAAGAGTAATTAGGTCAAGTGGAGGAGTAGGTCTGTATATTAAAGAGGAGCTGGAATGCACAGAGCTCCTGAACTTGACCAATGAGGTGGTAGAGGTACTTGGAATCAAGGTAGAGAATATAAATTTAATTATTATTCTAATATACAAACCGCCAGATGCAACAGTTGAGGAATTCACTGAGCAGATCCACAAAATAGAAAATAGCCTTGATAACCTAGCAAACCCAGTACCAGATATTATCTTCCTTGGAGACTTCAATCTACCCAGTTTACAATGGAGAATAGTAAACAGTAATACTATAGCATGAAATCAACTTGGAAATAACCAATCACAGGTCAGAGAACTACTGAGATTCTGTGACAAATTCTCGCTCAGTCAGCAGATTACAGAACCGACTAGGAATGAGAACACGTTGGACCTCATATTCACGAACAATGATGAGCTAATCAGAGACATTACTGTCTCGGACACTACGTACTCGGACCACAAGCTCATTGAAGTGCAAACTAACATTAATAACGGTAGTAGGCCCAAGAGAAACAACAAGCGAGAAGGGCTATTCAATAAATTAAATTTTAATAATAAAAGGATAGACTCGGAGAAAATAAACAGGGAACTTACAACATTCAATGGGAAAATGTTTAAGTAATAAAAATCCTACACAAGGTCCAATGTAGAAAGAGAACACAGACGACATTACAGAAGAAAAAAGTTAACAGAAGTGCTGAAGCAGACACGACTTTCCATACAAAGAAGAAATAATTTAAACAGGGAGATTGAAGAAATCGAACAGACTGAAGTATTCATATCAGATGTGGGAACCGACCTGTGAGATTTATATTTATTTAATTTATATGAATTTATATTTACGTTAATTTATATACTTCGATAGCAATTTGTATAATGATAAGTGGACTGTATTTCTGCAATAATCTCTTAATCTCACAAATCGATCCTCTACACATTAGGGGGGGTTATTAAATTAATATATCTGCAGCCAATCTAACTACAGTAACTACATACATTGAAAAGGTTCCTTATCTTAGAGTACAGCAGGTTAGTCCACCAGGTATAACTAGGGTGTAGACACCAAATTATCCTCTTTGAGTTAGCTTCCATCACCCAGTAACTGGTGCACATAATCTTGCATCCTCGTCTTGACCTGTCAAAAGTGCGCTAGCTGTGAAGCCAGAATCCTATATATGACAAGCTATATCAGAGAAAACACTATACAGTACATGGAACATTAAAGACCTGGCTTAATTACCTTTAGTATGAGGCGATTTCGCGTTCTAACCGGCTAACCCTATATCCTGACATTAATGGCCATAAATGAATGATAAACGGGTTTCGGATAGACACTTAACTTGTATTTGTAGACAGCGTGTTGACAATGGTACACCTTTGGGTTCCATAACACTACGTCCAAGTAAATTTAACAGGAGCCGAATTTGCTCCCGTGTGAGCCTCTGGTCTCAATAAACAACAATGGCTGCCCTCCTCCCCCACTGACGCCTGGCCTACTTTGTCCAGATTTCAGAAAGTGAATGAAGGGTCACATTTACTCTACTTTAATATTGATAATTAAGTTAATTTATATAAGATGTTTTTATGATGGTAAAGTCCAAAGACTAATGTATTTAAGAACAATTCCCAGCAGAATAGCTGGTGAATTATAATAGTATGTGGTGATGATATCCCGTTTTCTTTAGACGGTAATTCCACTACAAGTTACGTTTTCTATGGGTAACTTGCTTATACAACAGCAATTATCTGTATGATATTATTATTAAATGGTGTCGGATTTTCCGACATAATTCCCCAGGGGGCTGCTCACGGGTCGAAGTCCTCTTTAGAACAGACGAACACCGATACTCCTCCTTCGAATTATTACATTAATTTGATGTTAGTAGTTAGTAATCACACATTTGTGTGTCTGTTCGTACAGGACGGATGTCCCGTACTAGAGTTGTAGGGGTTAGAAGTCTAATGCGATTTCATTTCCCTGTCAACTCTTGAAAGGCTAATATTCAAGCCTTATTACATATTATTTAACCCAGAAGACTGAATGTGATCAAGTACTACAGTCAAGTATGATTCAGGGACTGCAGTGAGATCAGTGACATTAGATATAACTTGAAGTTTCTTCAGGTAACTGGTCACTGATATATAAACACTGAGGCCCATGGAATACATCTTGATTAAATAATAAATGTATCAAATCAGTCATCAGATTTATTGGGGTTTAATTTAGTTAATTGATTCAGAAGATTGAATAGCTCATCATTAAAGTAAAGTATGGTTCTGAGACTGCAGTGGGTTCAGTGACATTGGTCGCAGTGACTTGTAGCTGTTTTAGGCTACTGTTCACTGATTTGCCACTGAGGCCTCATGAACTCATCTCCAGCTTTAAATGATGATACTAACATCAACCTCTGTTACTATAGTCAGCTGTAATCTCCTTAGTATAATGCTACTGGAGAAATATAATCAGCTGACAAATTTAGATTTCTACTGGTATTGTTTATCTGCAGGCATAGGTCTCCTCAGGCTTGATACTGGGCCTGAGAGTAATTTACCTCCTGCAGAGTTTAACATGGTTATACCCTGATATTTAGTAGGGCTACCGATGAATCGATGACAATAGTCTGTCCCTACAAGGAGACCGAAGTCGGTGAGGTGATCAGACTTAATATTATCTGCCAATTTTATTCCTCTATTTCTCAGGAATTTGGCTGTTGCTCTCAGACCTTGAACTTGTAGGTCTACTGGTATTTTGTCCACCACAATGGCTTGTACTCGACAGACGTACCTGCCTAAGCGTACTGATGGTTGTACCACCTGGTAGACTTGAGGTCCTGCATCTGTTACAAACCCTGAGATGTTGAATGACATCTGGGCTACAGGCCTTAATTGTAATTCATCTGCCAACTTTTTGGTGATATATGTTCTCTGGGATCCTTGGTCAAACAACCCACGGGTATGGACCTTGGCCCTCTTATTCAGGATGGTAATTTGGGCAGTAGGCAAAGTCGTATTACCTTTAGACTTTGCCGATTGGACACTCTTTGTTTGTTGCACCTTGCAGTACTGTACTGTGGTGGGAATGCTATCTTCCACCTTGGGTCTTGAATACGTTAATTTCGTATATTTGCACAGTGCTGCATGGTGCCTACCTCTTCTACACCTGTTACAGGTGTTGAATTGGGTATCACAATAGTCTATGTTGTGTGACTTGAGACACCTCGAACATCTCCCTAATTCCTGGAGTCGCTCAATACGAGTGTCTCTGGTTGGATAATTAGCACAACGGTATGTTGAATGTTTCTTTTTGCAGAACATACATGTCCCCCAGCCTACTGCACGTTTGGAAGTTACCGGTTTGGGTGAACTAGTAACAGTAGGCTTGGAGGATGCTGCTGCATTGTCAGATTTTCTGCAACTTGATGTTTGAGTAATTGGTTGATGTTTATTTGGGGTGGTTGTTTTACCCTTTAATTGACTATTATTTTCTATTTCTGAAGGCTTGCAAGAGGCTTTAACTTCCTCATTTGCTCGTCGTTTGCTTATGATGGAATGTAAACCTTCAGTGATGTCCTGTACTGTCAGGATGGTGTTATGTTGATGTGCATATAATTCATCTAGTATATCGCTGGACAATTTTCGTTGAAGGACTACTTTGGTCATCCATTCACTAGTAGTTATATCAACCTTAAGACTGAATATTCTTAGTAGTGACTCAAACTCCATGCTGAAGGATTGTAATGAGTCAGCAGTCTGATCAGGTTGAGGTAAATCCAGCAATTGTAGTACTAGATGTATGACAGTTTTCTCATTGCCAGCATTATTCCTAGGAGGCTGGACTGGGAAATTAGTGCTGTCGCTATTTTCATTTACATTTTCTACTACTGGTTCAGCTTCACCTCTAGTTTGGAGGCATGTTAACTTAGTAGCTTCAGGTATTGGGTTTTCAGAAACCACAGAGACTGTGGATAAATTGTCTGAGAACTGCTTAATTTCTGGTGGTATAATATTGGGTGAAGCTGTAGTGAGTGAAGCTTTCCTGGGTGAAGCTTTATCCTTGTTGATTAAAGGATCTAATCTGGCTTTACATTTATTCTCAAAAAGATCCAGATCATCCATAACATTATCTACTTTATTTGATGTACTTGCTATTTGTTCTGATTCAATTATCCTGTGTAAATGTTCCAACCTGCCTTGAGTTTCTTCTTCATATTGTGCTAGGTCAGACAGGAATGGTTCCACATCTTCAACTACTATGTCGTCGTCGTCGTGGACCTGATTTTGGTAAGATTTCCTATTTGCTTTCAATATATGCAATTGGGTTTGAATCTGCAACAGTGGTATTTTCAACCGATGATAATTAATTACAGGCTCATATAACAACTGTTCATATTGGTTGAGATCTCTTGTTAGTTGGCGTTTGCTTGATATTAAAGCACGCTTTGCTTTCTGTGGATTAGTCATGGTGACTTGTTAATTGAGCACCACTGGCTCATAAATTGTGAGCAAGTACTAATGGTAGCCTAGGGTAAATTCTGCACTCACTAGGCAATAATCCTACCTCTACTAGAGGTTAGCACTTAAAATTAATACACATTATATATATATACAATCATACACACTAATGATTTGAGTGATAAACCAGTGTCACTGGTAGTACCTTTAGGTTAGCTCTTCTATATCACCCTAGGATGGTAGAGACACTAATTAATCACTCAAAGGTGTAATGATCATAAGTAAATTATTATATATACAACTCAATTCGAGTTGATAAAAATTACACCCAAATTAGGGTCTGGACCATTCATTAATGGTGTTAGGTTATTCAATATAGTACAACTGACTATGGTAATAATGGGACAAGGATGAACGATAATAGTTCAACTAGTCAGTGTTAATATCCTACCCTGTTGTGGGTTGGCAATTAGTAAATATTATACTGTGATCACTAGTGCAATATATATTAAATAATTCTCTATTTTGGAGAAATAATATACACAATTATTGATAATAGCCTCTTAATTAGCCTCTATGAAACTTCTAATATTATCTAGAAGTATTAAATATTATTAGTGACCTCGCGAAATAAAGTCCACAAAATTCGTAGATAATCTCTCGCGAAATGTAACACCACGAAATCCGTGAACAATCTTGCGACAGTCACTAATTGGCTGGCTTCTATATTAGCGCTGTCATTTCACGAAATAACACGCCACCAAATATCTGTGGGTGTGCATGAAACCGCTGACGAAGCTGAACTGGGCTGAGGGAGACTCCTGAGCTCCCACGAGGCAACGCCGCTGTCTATGACTGGCTGGCTTTGTTTAAATAACACTGCACTAGTATTTAATGAATCCACTGGTTAACTGGTTCATCCGGTACTAAGATGACCAAATGTGGGTTCAAAGGATCAAATAATCCGTCATCCGGTTCGAAGATGACCAAATAATGTGGGAACCGACCTGTGAGATTTATATTTATTTAATTTATATGAATTTATATTTACGTTAATTTATATACTTCGATAGCAATTTGTATAATGATAAGTGGACTGTATTTCTGCAATAATCTCTTAATCTCACAAATCGATCCTCTACACATTAGGGGGGGTTATTAAATTAATATATCTGCAGCCAATCTAACTACAGTAACTACATACATTGAAAAGGTTCCTTATCTTAGAGTACAGCAGGTTAGTCCACCAGGTATAACTAGGGTGTAGACACCAAATTATCCTCTTTGAGTTAGCTTCCATCACCCAGTAACTGGTGCACATAATCTTGCATCCTCGTCTTGACCTGTCAAAAGTGCGCTAGCTGTGAAGCCAGAATCCTATATATGACAAGCTATATCAGAGAAAACACTATACAGTACATGGAACATTAAAGACCTGGCTTAATTACCTTTAGTATGAGGCGATTTCGCGTTCTAACCGGCTAACCCTATATCCTGACATTAATGGCCATAAATGAATGATAAACGGGTTTCGGATAGACACTTAACTTGTATTTGTAGACAGCGTGTTGACAATGGTACACCTTTGGGTTCCATAACACTACGTCCAAGTAAATTTAACAGGAGCCGAATTTGCTCCCGTGTGAGCCTCTGGTCTCAATAAACAACAATGGCTGCCCTCCTCCCCCACTGACGCCTGGCCTACTTTGTCCAGATTTCAGAAAGTGAATGAAGGGTCACATTTACTCTACTTTAATATTGATAATTAAGTTAATTTATATAAGATGTTTTTATGATGGTAAAGTCCAAAGACTAATGTATTTAAGAACAATTCCCAGCAGAATAGCTGGTGAATTATAATAGTATGTGGTGATGATATCCCGTTTTCTTTAGACGGTAATTCCACTACAAGTTACGTTTTCTATGGGTAACTTGCTTATACAACAGCAATTATCTGTATGATATTATTATTAAATGGTGTCGGATTTTCCGACATCAGATTGAAGAAAGGCAACTAAAACAGAAAGCAATTCAAGAAATAAAGAAAAACCCAAAATATTTCTTCGCATATGCTAAATCAAAAGCAAAAACCACTGCCAGTGTTGAACCTATTCGTACTAGTGAAGGTTCATACACTGAGGATGACAAAGAAATTAGTGAAATCCTAAAAAAGCAATATGAGGACATGTTTTGCACCCTGATACACAGCATGAAAGTGGAAGATCCGGACAACTTCTTTATGCGTGATATACAAACCCCTGTAAATATAACTGATATCAACAAGAGCGTGGCAGGTTTTGAAAGAGAAATTGACAATATGCCCATGCACTCAGCCCCGGGTTCAGACTCATGGAATTCAATATTTATAATGAAATTCAAAGTGCCAGTAGCACAGGCACTCAGTATAGTGTGGAGGAAGAGCTTGGACACGGGGAAGATACCAGATGCGCTTAAAGCAGCAGACATAGCCCCTCCACACAAGGAAGGTTGCAAAGCATTGGCAAATAATTATAGACCAGTTGCACTAACGTCCCACATAATAAAATTACTGTATTTGAGAGAGTGATCAGGAGTCAGGTCACTAGTTTCATGGAGACCAATGACCTCCACAATCCAGGCCAACATGGATTTAGAGCAGGAAGATCATGCCTCTCACAGCTACTTGACCATTACGACAAAATCACTGAGGCATTAGAAGAAAAACAGAGTTCAGATGCAGTATACACGGATTCGCAAAGGCATTCGATAAATGTGACCATGAAGTGATAGCACACAAAAGGAGGTCACTGGGAATAACTGGTAAAGTAGGACGCTGGATACTCAGTTTTCTGTCGAACAGAACACAGAGTAACAGTTAACCATATAAAATCGAGTCCAAGCGCAGTTAAAAGCTGCAGTACCTCAAGGTATAGTCCTTGCACCACTGCTTTTCCTTATTCTCATATCAGATATAGACTCAAATACAAGGCACAGCTTTGTATCATCCTTTCCAGATAACACAAAAATCAGCATGAAAATTACCTCTGCTGAAGATATTGAAAAACTACAAGCAGATATTAATAAAGTTTTCGACTGGGCTACAGAAAATAACGTGATGTTTAAAAGTGATAAATTACAGGTACTCAGATATGGCAAAAATTAGAACCTTAAACTTAATACAGGGTACAAAACACAATCAAATTTGCCCATAGTAGGAAAGAAACATGTAAAGGATTTGGGAATAATGATGTCTGATGACCTAAATTTTAGGGAGCATAACCAAGCAAATATTGCGGCAGCCAGGAAAATGATAGGATGGATTACGAGAACTTTCAAAACCAGGGATCCCATCACAATGGTTGTACTCTTCAAATCACTTGTGCTGTCCCATCTTGAGTACTGCTCAGTACTCACTTCCCCATTTAGAGCAGGAGAGATTGCTGAAATAGAGGGAGTACAGAAAACATATACAGGATACATAAACGAGATAATGCATCTAAATTATTGGGTTCGTCTGAAAGCTCTCCGAATGTACTCACTAGAAAGACGATGGGAGAAATATCAAATAATATACAAGTGGGAAAATACTGGAGGGCCAGGTCCCAAATCTGCACAGTAAAATAACAACATACTGGAGTGAACAATATGGTAGGAAATGCAGAGTACTGTACAACCAGTGAAGAGCAGGGGTGCCATAGGCACAATTAGAGAGAACTATATAAACATCAGAGGTCCATGGTTGTTCAACATCCTCCCAGCGAGCATAAGAAATATTGCCGGAACAACCGTGGACATCTTCAAGAGGAAACAAAGTAGTTTCCTCCAACGAGTGCCGGACCAACCGGGCTGCGGTGGGTATGTGGTCCTGCGGGTTGCTGCAAGCAACAGCCTAGTGGACCAAACGCTCACAAGTCAAACCTGGCCTCGGGCCGGGCTTGGGGAGTAGAATAACCCCCAGAACCCCATCAACCAGGTATCAACTAGGTGTTTATGGATGAATAAATCATTAGGACGAGTAGAATTAACATGACCGAGATTAAAATACTTAGTCCATGTAGCAGGACCAAACAAAGCTTGGAAGGTATTAGAACCGGAAGGAATTGTGTGAGTGTGACTGTGGAGAGGACGGCACCGAGCACCCTCAGTAAGAGAGGGGGTAAAAGGCGCAGTTGTTACAATGAGAGATGAAGCCACTCCATGTGATGAGGTGGCCATCATTGGGAGCTTGGGGCTCAACCCTGCCACAGAGGTAGAAGGGGAGCAGAGATAGTCGGGACTGGTAGACTCTCTTAAGTCAAGCCTGGCCTCGGGGACTAGAAGAACTCCCAAAACACCATCAAGCGGGTATCAAGCAGGGAAAGTCCGAAGCTGCTTGGTCTTTGACCAAAGTAGCAGGGGGTTACAGAGCCCGGCTTTCCATCACAGTCCGACTTGGGGCCCTGGTCTCCCACCCCACATCTGAGAAGTTAAAAATAAGTGTCAGATATCAGCATGTAAATGAACAGGTAATCATTTCATCAACAAACAAGCCCCCATACCCACCATGGCGCCACAATTAGAGGATAGGACACCCGATAGGATGTGGCCCCCCCCCCCCCCCAAGGGTACATCGTGGATATATGCCCTGCAATCACCACTTTAAGAACCATCAGTCCATCAAGATTGGGCTCAGCAACGAAGAAAAAGAGTGACAATAAAAGTGTCCCTTTGCTCAACAATTTCGGGTACCACAGTTTTACGGGCGAGAGACTGTGCCTCACCTAACACCCAGTGTCAAAACAGAAGACGACATCTAAAAGAATGATCAAGAATAGCAAAAAGTCGCTGGGAAATAGCAATTAAAAAGGAGAATTGGGAAGGAAAAATTAAACTCAGTAGGAAAAAGCATTCAGCACAATTAGTGAAGAAGGCAGCAGGAGCATTAGGCTTCAAAAGGACAGAGGACACTGTCCCATGGAGCATCACACTCTAGCATCCGCCAACCAAGCCCCCTCACGATGGCAACGAGCTGGAAAGGGAGGAAGAGATGAAAAAGATGAGAGGGTGAAGAATACTGCCCGGTGAGACACCTGTGTTAATGGGTAGAGTGGGAAAATTGGAATTATTCACAGAGACATACTGGAGCCTGTCACTGAGGTAAGATTATAGGTATTGGAGGGAGTGACCTCTTACTCTGTAATGTTTCAATTTAAGAAAGTTAATGTGTTTACAGTGTCAAAATGTCTTATGTAGGTCAACAAATAAATGAATAAGGTGCTCATTTTTTCCAAGAGCTGCATAAATTAATCATACTAACTGGGCATGATTGGTCCTTTTTTGGTCCTGAAGCCATTATGGCAAGAACTAAGTATAAATAGGAGTAAGGCTGCATGTAAATTAACTCTTTAAAATATTTTAGACAAAATCGGCAGAATTGATTTTGGTCTATAATTGTTGACTTCAGTGAGATTGCTGCTTTTATAGACTAAGGTTACTCTTGCTTTTTTCTCAAAATATCAGGAAAGGTTTAGAGTTCAAATAATTTGTTATAGAGCAGTGCAATGGCTGGAGCTAAAAATCTAGAGACTTTTTGTAAATTAGGGGTGGTATCTCAACATACAGTATCTATGCATGGGGTTCATTCATCCACTGCAAACTACCTCAAGCCCATCATCACCCAACGAAAATCTGCTATCAGAAGTATAAAACTGTCTTCAAACAACACCCAACCTCTCTGTTTAAATCCCTGAACATGCTACATATACACTCGCTCTACACATTCTCTTGTGCTATTTACAAGTACAAAACCTTGTTCCTAAATGTTAACCCTGATCTGAAACTCTCCATTGATAGACGTAATAGAACCCACAAAAAAGAATCCATCAAGTCAAAACCAACGGAAAATTCGCCTGAAGCTGTCTTCCCAGTTCACGAAATCCAATCTAGTCCGGACAGCTGTAGCCCAACGGACGGGATTATACATCAACGAGTGCTTGACTAGGAACAGACAGCACCTCCTCTACCGCCTGCGTCAAATCCGTCAAAAAAACCCAGATGCGATTCATCAGTGCTTCGTTAGAGATGGACTGATAAAGGTGAGAAAAACTGCAGAGGGCAACATGTTCACTATTACTAAAGAAGAGAACCTCAACACTTTCCTCTCCCAATGTGGTCTGTCTCAGCTCATTATCACTCCCAGTGAATTAACTTAATTAACCCCCTGTCAACTAGTGGGGCTAGGTTTCCTAAGTCTCATTGTTTCATTTTCTGACTTAATTTTTAACTTACTCTTAACTAGTCATTTACTGAAATTTTTTAATTGAGTGCATAAATAGTTCTTCAGGTCTTATTAATTACACAGTCATAACTGAACTATTTATAATTAATAATCATTAGCTTAAATTTGCCTATGCTTATTATTCAACTTTTCTTTGATTCCATTTATTACCTAGGTTGCCTAGCCTCGCCATGCTCCCTTACTCCATTGTACCCCTGGCTTTGCCTGTATCTCAAATTGCAAATTGTTACTTACAGAGTACCTGAGAGTACTTGTAAGCAATCTACCTCATTTTTCATTTTTGCTCAATTTGTTTTTGTATTGCTTAGTCTTGTTTATATTTTTGTTTTGTATTTCTATATCTTGTGTTTTGTATAGTCATGTTTATATGTTTTTTCGTTAATCTCATTTATTACCTAGGTTGCCTAGCCTAGCCATACTCCCTTACTCCATTGTACCCCTGTAAGCCCCTTTTGAGTTTGCTTTGTTCTGTATTGTGTACATCTTTTTCCCTATTTTATAGCTTATTTCTACCTTGTTATTTGCCTTTCTTCCCTTGTTTTTCCTGCAATCAGCTTTTTTTATGCAGACAAGTATAGACCCTGAACTTAACCTCTTATCCACTATCTATGACAATTATCACTTTAATTATCTAAATTGCAGATATTTTGCAGCACATGATGTAAACAATGTATTAACTCATAATCACAATATCTCTGTAATCAATTTGAACGTTAGATCCCTAGGTAAACACTTCGATGATGTTAGTGCCTTGATTGAAGCTATTGACAACAAATTCTCTTTTATTATACTTACTGAAACATGGTTGAAAGAGGATACTACTCAGCTCTTTAACATGCCTAACTACTCAGCAATTCACAACTGTCGTCAAATTCAGAGAGGTGGTGGCACTGCTCTTTACTACCACCAAGAACTAACATGCTTAAAAGAAATTAGAACCAGAGACTGCTATGGGGAGTATATCTTCGTCAGCTTCAGAGTCAAGGGTGCCGAGTCTGTCCTGACTGTGGGTGCAGTTTATAGAATTCCTAACACTGATGTGTCCGAATTCAACTCAAACCTTAGAAATCTAATACTTGATAACAGACTGAACAAAAACCACCTAATTATCGCAGGGGACTTTAATATTGACCTCTGCGAGCCTGAACACCCCACTGCTGTTAGCTTCCTCAACTGTATGAATTCCTGCTTCCTCATACCCTTAATCACTAGACCTACTAGAATCACTGATAGCACTGCCACGACGCTCGATCACATCTGGACAAACATAACCTCTCCGCTTACTTCAGGTATAATCACCGATAGCACTACAGATCATTACCCCACATTTCTCTTAACTAACATTAGCAAACCACCTCTTGAGTCAAGAGTGATACGTTTTAGACTGCACAATGAAACTGATATAGACAATTTTATAACTGCTGCTGATAATGTCAACTGGGAGTCCGAGTTAGGTAACATAGTGGACATCAACCTTGCAGTACAATCTTTTCTTCAAAAAACTCTTAGCCTTTATAATACCCACTGTCCTATGCTTACAAAACAAGTCACAACCAAAAGGCTTAACAATCCCTGGCTTACAAAGGGAATACTTAAATCTATTAATAAAAAACATGACCTTGAGAAGAAGTATAGGTTAGGAATTGTCTCCAAAGAATTCTCAAAGAATTACTCATTATTGCTGTCTAAGATAATTAGACGAGCCAAAACTAAATACTACGAAGATAAATTTACCCAAATAAAGAGCAACATTAAACAAACTTGGAGAACAATTTCTCAAATATTGGGATCAAAGAAGTCTTTAAATAACAAACCGACTCTCCTGTCTAATAACGATGGTCAGCTTTCAGCCTCTGATTCTGCTACTGAGTTCAATAGGTTCTTCTCTTCCATTGGTTCATCCCTTGCAAATGATATTCCATCTTCCAGTACAGACATTAATGACTATCTTTCAGGTAATTATCCACAGTCTCTGTACCTAAAGCCTATTAATTCCACTGACGTCAATGAGATAATCCTTTCCCTTAAAACCAAGTCTGGTGCCCTTGAGGAGATACCAACTTTAATTTACAAAAAAGCCTCCAGATCTTTAGCCCCTGCTATTGCTTTGCTCTTCAACAAGTCACTTGAACTCCAAACCTTCCCAGATATTCTAAAAAAAGCGAGAGTAACGCCTGTCCACAAATGTGGTAATCTCACAGATGTTAACAACTACAGACCTATATCTATCCTGCCAAACTTGTCAAAAATTTTTGAAAAACTAATCTATAAGCAGCTTTACTCATATCTAGCCAAACTCAATATACTTAGCCCTTGCCAATATGGCTTCAGACCCAAAAAAAGCACTAACGATGCACTTATTAGTATGCTTAACTCGATTCATACAGCTCTTGATAAAAATGAGTTCTCTGTTGGGTTGTTTGTGGACCTGCGTAAAGCTTTTGACACTGTCAACCACCAAAACCTTCTTCTTAAATTACATCATTATGGAGTCAGAGGACACTCCCTACAATACCTCAAATCCTACCTTACTGACAGGCTCCAATATGTTTCTGTGAATAATACAATTTCTCCCACCCTACCCATCAACATTGGTGTTCCCCAGGGCAGCATACTTGGCCCTCTCCTCTTTCTCATCTACATTAATGACCTTCCAAATGCCTCCCAACACCTCAAACCAATTCTATTTGCTGACGACACAACCTTCATTTACTCCAGTCCTGATCCCCTTGCTCTAAATGCCACACTAAATACTGAGCTAAATAAAGTCCATCTGTGGCTAACTGCCAACAAACTCACCCTTAACATTGACAAAACCTTTTATATTCTGTTTGGCAATAAATCCTCTAATCAAATAAATCTCAAAATAAACAATACCCAAATTTGTAACAAATTAGATGGCAAATTCCTTGGCATTCTCATTGACCACAAGCTTAATTTCCAGGGACACATTCTAAACATATCAAAAAAAGTTTCAAAAACTGTGGGCATTCTTTCTAAGATCAGATATTATGTACCACGCCCTGCCCTGGTGACTCTCTATTACTCCCTTATCTATCCATATCTCAACTATGGTATTTGTGCTTGGGGCTCTACTACCCAAAATCACTTACGTCCTCTAATTACTAAACACAAAGCTGCTATTAGGACAATATCCAATTCTGGCCCCAGACACCACTCGGTACCCCTACTTAAATCTCTGAATATGTTAGACATTAAGTCACTGCACATTCTCTCATGTGTATTATACATATATAAAACGCTAAACTATAATGCCAATCCTGATCTCAAAAGCTTCATAGAAGGTTGTATCAGAACCCATGAGCATCACACCAGAAATAAATACAGTTTTGATATTCCTAGAGTACGACTTAACCAAACTAGAAATGCTCTACAAATCAAGGGGCCCGGAATGTGGAATGACCTTCCCAACCATGTTAAAGACTGTACCTCTCTCAACCAGTTTAAGTTAAAAGCGAAGCTATACCTAATAAATTCCCTGTAACCTACCTTACCCTTCTATTGTCAACCAATGTCTGTTTTTTTCTTTAAAGAGCGCTGTTTGTCGACATAATTGTATTTGTGCTGCTTTTTCATCTATGTTTTCATTCTACTCATTATGCTCAATTAGTATTAAGCTTGTCATTTAAGTTTATCATGCCCGAAACGCTTTGCGTAATAGTGGCTTTAGGCATTGTATGTACTAGCTATACCTATAAGTTAAACAATCCTTGTAAATATTTATTGTATGTATGTACCTTACCTAAATAAAATTGTATTGTATTGTATTGTATTGCACAAGCACCACAACATAAATATCTCTTTGATATAATTTTTTTATATAAATTGACAGTCAGGATAATATAATTGCCAATCAGACTAATATAACTTTGAATCAGGCTTTTTCACCCACAGGGTTATTGATCAATGGAACTGCCGACCCACCAAACTCATAACTGCCAAAACTGTGCTGAATTTCAAAATATACCTGGAAATAATCATGAAGGCAAACTGGGAGGGGGAAGGGAACCTTCAACAAGCCGATGACTTCCTGTTCTCATCGAGGCCACTCGGGTTAGTGGCCCTCAGGTAAATCGGGTAAAATATTATTCCCAGACAATTACAGCATAACTGATAAAGTTAGGCTAGAGTAATAAATTTCTGGTAAATTTAGAGTGATAAATTTCTGGGGTAATATAAATTTAAATTTCTTATTAACTTGACTGACAGCTATAAATGCCAAGCCGCCTTCAATATACTGTTCGGTGAAATATTTATAATCAAGAATAGAACTCATAAATAGGTCTAAACAAAAAATAAGAAATGGACATCAGTTTACATATGAATCTCCTGAGAAGACTCCTTGATTAATATACATTTCCTTACCAATCAAATGGTGTCACCTTAAGTACGTCTCAGATTGTCTTCTTTACTAACTCCAATGCTAAATAATATTACAACAAAAATGTCCATAACTTAGCTTCAGAGTATATTACATTTTAAATAAATTTCCACAGGAAGCAAAAAAAGGAAGCACATTATTAACATAAATATGAAGAAAAGCATTTAAAGCTTTGTTTTACCTTTGCTAAATTAAAGAGATATTTCTATACAGTACTTATAAGCAATTTTGAGTTTTCCTAGTGACAGCTTCTCCAGTTCTTGCTTGGTCATCTAACTTTCATAAAAGAACACTATAATAAAATATCTTCATATCTTTATACCTTTTCATTGTAAAGTGTATTTCTCAAGCAAAATATAATTACCTCTGAAGAACATCCAACTGACATTGTGATAGCACACTGTTAGATTAAAGGTAAGATAATATACCATTATGTGCCTCATTATCCTTCAACATTCTCTTAATTATCTATCACACTCAAAGTGTTTGGCCTATTATCTGCATGTATCATCTTATGCCTCTTCATACTTCCAAGATGACTGAATCTTTTCCCACACTCTTGACACTCGTGAGGTTTGTCACCTGAATGCACTAACATGTGCTGTATTATTGTTCCACGTTTTCTAAATTTTTTTATCACACTCGGCACATTGAAAAGGTCTCTCATCCACATGCACCATCCTGTGAGTTTTCATACTTCCACGCTGACTGAATCTCTTCCCACACTCTGGACACTCGTGAGATTTGTCACCTGAATGCACTAATCCAGATTCAGATTCAGATTCAGATGTTTATTCAGGTAAGGTATATACATACAAGTGATGTTACATTAATGGATTGATATATAGATAGAGCTAGTACATACAATGCCTAAAGCCACTATTACGCAATGCGTTTCGGGCAAGAAAAACATTAATATCTAGAACTTAATACTAATTGAGCATAAAGAATAAAAAGTGTTGAGAACAAATACAAATAAAGATAAAAAAAAAGGGGGGAACATGACTGAAAAAGCAGCACAAATACAATAGGTTGACAAACAGTGTTGATTAAAAAAAAAGAAAATAACAGACATGGGTTGACAATAGAGGAGTGAGGTAGGTTACAGGGAATTTATTAGGTAGTGTTTAGTTTTTATCTTAAACTGGTTGAGAGAGGTACAGTCTTTAACATGGTTGGGATGGTCATTCCACATTCTGGGCCCCTTGATTTGCAGAGCATTTCTAGTTTGATTAAGACGTACTCTAGGAATATCAAAACTGTATTTATTTCTGGTGTGGTGCTCATGGGTTCTGTTACAACCTTCTATGAAGCTTTTGAGATCAGGATTGGCATTATAGTTTAGCGTTTTATATATGTATTTGTGCTGCTTTTTCAGTCATGTTCCCCCTTTCTTTTATCTTTATTTGTATTTGTTCTCAACACTTTTTATTCTTTATGCTCAATTAGTATTAAGTTCTAGATATTAATGTTTTTCTTGCCCGAAACGCATTGCGTAATAGTGGCTTTAGGCATTGTATGTACTAACTCTATCTACAATACAATACAATACAATACAATACAATTTTATTTAGGTAAGGTACATACATACAATAAATATTTACAAGGATTGTTTAACTTATAGGTATAGCTAGTACATACAATGCCTAAAGCCACTATTACGCAAAGCGTTTCGGGCATGATAAACTTAAATGACAAGCTTAATACTAATTGAGCATAATGAGTAGAATGAAAACAAGAAATGAAAACATAGATGAAAAAGCAGCACAAATACAATTATGTCGACAAACAGCGCTCTTTAAAGAAAAAAACAGACATTGGTTGACAACAGAAGGGTAAGGTAGGTTACAGGGAATTTATTAGGTATAGCTTCGCTTTTAACTTAAACTGGTTGAGAGAGGTACAGTCTTTAACATGGTTGGGAAGGTCATTCCACATTCTGGGCCCCTTGATTTGTAGAGCATTTCTAGTTTGATTAAGTCGTACTCTAGGAATATCAAAACTGTATTTATTTCTGGTGTGATGCTCATGGGTTCTGATACAACCTTCTATGAAGCTTTTGAGATCAGGATTGGCATTATAGTTTAGCGTTTTATATATGTATAATACACATGAGAGAATGTGCAGTGACTTAATGTCTAACATATTCAGAGATTTAAGTAGGGGTACCGAGTGATGTCTGGGGCCAGAATTGGATATTGTCCTAATAGCAGCTTTGTGTTGAGTAATTAGAGGACGTAAGTGATTTTGGGTAGTAGAGCCCCAAGCACAAATACCATAGTTGAGATATGGATAGATAAGGGAGTAATAGAGAGTCACCAGGGCAGGGCGTGGTACATAATATCTGATCTTAGAAAGAATGCCCACAGTTTTTGAAACTTTTTTTGATATGTTTGGAATGTGTCCCTGGAAATTAAGCTTGTGGTCAATGAGAATGCCAAGGAATTTGCCATCTAATTTGTTACAAATTTGGGTATTGTTTATTTTGAGATTTAATTTATCTATATAATTAATTTTTAATTTAAAGAATTTATTTGATTAGAGGATTTATTGCCAAACAGAATATAAAAGGTTTTGTCAATGTTAAGGGTGAGTTTGTTGGCAGTTAGCCACAGATGGACTTTATTTAGCTCAGTATTTACTGTGGCATTTAGAGCAAGGGGATCAGGACTGGAGTAAATGAAGGTTGTGTCGTCAGCAAATAGAATTGGTTTGAGGTGTTGGGAGGCATTTGGAAGGTCATTAATGTAGATGAGAAAGAGGAGAGGGCCAAGTATGCTGCCCTGGGGAACACCAATGTTGATGGGTAGGGTGGGAGAAATTGTGTTATTCACAGAAACATATTGGAGCCTGTCAGTAAGGTAGGATTTGAGGTATTGTAGGGAGTGTCCTCTGACTCCATAATGATGTAATTTAAGAAGAAGGTTTTGGTGGTTGACAGTGTCAAAAGTCCACAAACAACCCAACAGAGAACTCATTTTTATCAAGAGCTGTATGAATCGAGTTAAGCATACTAATAAGTGCATCGTTAGTGCTTTTTTTGGGTCTGAAGCCATATTGGCAAGGGCTAAGTATATTGAGTTTGGCTAGATATGAGTAAAGCTGCTTATAGATTAGTTTTTCAAAATTTTTTGACAAGTTTGGCAGGATAGATATAGGTCTGTAGTTGTTAACATCTGTGAGATTACCACATTTGTGGACAGGCGTTACTCTCGCTTTTTTTTAGAATATCTGGGAAGGTTTGGAGTTCAAGTGACTTGTTGAAGAGCAAAGCAATAGCAGGGGCTAAAGATCTGGAGGCTTTTTTGTAAATTAAAGTTGGTATCTCCTCAAGGGCACCAGACTTGGTTTTAAGGGAAAGGATTATCTCATTGACGTCAGTGGAATTAATAGGCTTTAGGTACAGAGACTGTGGATAGTTACCTGAAAGATAGTCATTAATGTCTGTACTGGAAGATGGAATATCATTTGCAAGGGATGAACCAATGGAAGAGAAGAACCTATTGAACTCAGTAGCAGAATCAGAGGCTGAAAGCTGACCATCGTTATTAGACAGGAGAGTCGGTTTGTTATTTAAAGACTTCTTTGATCCCAATATTTGAGAAATTGTTCTCCAAGTTTGTTTAATGTTGCTCTTTATTTGGGTAAATTTATCTTCGTAGTATTTAGTTTTGGCTCGTCTAATTATCTTAGACAGCAATAATGAGTAATTCTTTGAGAATTCTTTGGAGACAATTCCTAACCTATACTTCTTCTCAAGGTCATGTTTTTTATTAATAGATTTAATAGATCTATATATCAATCCATTAATATAACATCACTTGTATGTATATACCTTACCTGAATAAACATCTGAATCTGAATCTGAATCTGAATGTATAATACACATGAGAGAATGTGCAGTGACTTAATATCTAACATATTCAGAGATTTGAGTAGGGGTACCGAGTGATGTCTGGGGCCAGAGTTGGATATTGTTCTAATAGCAGCTTTGTGTTGGGTAATTAGAGGACGTAAGTGATTTTGGGTAGTAGAACCCCAAGCACAAATACCATAGTTGAGATATGTGCTAACATGTGCTCTATTATAGTTCCACGTTCTCTAAATTTTTTGCCACACTCGGCACATTGAAAAGGTCTCTCATCCGCATGCACCATCCTGTGCCTCTTCATATTTCCAAGCCGACTGAATCTCTTCCCACACTCTGGATACTCGTGAGGTTTGTCACCTGAATGCACTAACATGTGAGTCTTCACACTTCCACGCTCACTGAATCTCTTCCCACACTCTGGACACTCATAAGGTTTGTCACCTGAATGCACTAACATGTGAGTCTTCACATCTTGAGGACAGGTGAATACCTTCGGACACTGTGGACACTGGTGAGTCTTCATCTTCTTTATGACAGGTGCAGTTTGTGTGAAGGTTTTCTCCCCCGGATGTTGGGGGAAGCGTCAAGGCTTGAGTGTTGTTTCTTAGAATTAGACTTGATGTGAGCACTTGGCGGTCAATGGTGATGCTTCTTCTTTATGATAGATACAGTTTGTGTCAAGATTTTCCCTTATTGCTCGTGCTGGTCCTCACATGCGGGCGCTACTAAAATGGCGGCGGTTGTTTACCCTCTCATCACCTAAGCGTTCCAATGTTTTGGTCTGGTTTCACATATCATTTTTCCAACCTCTTATTTTTGTTTATAGCTAGTCATTTAATATTAACACTTGTATTTATTATCATGTTTTTGAATCAAAGAATGTACTTGGAATTGCTTCTTTAAACATAAGGCCACACGATTATACTTTTTGAAGGAAACAGCTCTCTCACAGGGATACAAGATACTCCTTACATTGACAACAATAATTTTTTTGCCATTTCAGACACCAGTTTTGGACGTTTCGCTTATGTGTACGTGTTCAATATTAAATCGACTAGTTAATGCTATTAATAATTAAATTATTATAAATTAAATAATTAAATTATTTATTATAAATAAATACTTGCTGCTGATAATGTCAACTGGGAGTCCGAGTTAGGTAACATAGTGGACATCATCCTAGCAGTGCAATCTTTTCTTCAAAAAACTCTTAGCCTTTATAATACCCACTGTCCTATGCTTACAAAACAAGTCACAACCAAAAGGCTTAACAATCCCTGGCTTACAAAGGGAATACTTAAATCTATTAATAAAAAACATGACCTTGAGAAGAAGTATAGGTTAGGAATTGTCTCCAAAGAATTCTCAAAGAATTACTCATTATTGCTGTCTAAGATAATTAGACGAGCCAAAACTAAATACTACGAAGATAAATTTACCCAAATAAAGAGCAACATTAAACAAACTTGGAGAACAATTTCTCAAATATTGGGATCAAAGAAGTCTTTAAATAACAAACCGACTCTCCTGTCTAATAACGATGGTCAGCTTTCAGCCTCTGATTCTGCTATTGAGTTCAATAGGTTCTTCTCTTCCATTGGTTCATCCCTTGCAAATGATATTCCATCTTCCAGTACAGACATTAATGACTATCTTTCAGGTAACTATCCACAGTCTCTGTACCTAAAGCCTATTAATTCCACTGACGTCAATGAGATAATCCTTTCCCTTAAAACCAAGTCTGGTGCCCTTGAGGAGATACCAACTTTAATTTACAAAAAAGCCTCCAGATCTTTAGCCCCTGCTATTGCTTTGCTCTTCAACAAGTCACTTGAACTCCAAACCTTCCCAGATATTCTAAAAAAAGCGAGAGTAACGCCTGTCCACAAATGTGGTAATCTCACAGATGTTAACAACTACAGACCTATATCTATCCTGCCAAACTTGTCAAAAATTTTTGAAAAACTAATCTATAAGCAGCTTTACTCATATCTAGCCAAACTCAATATACTTAGCCCTTGCCAATATGGCTTCAGACCCAAAAAAAGCACTAACGATGCACTTATTAGTATGCTTAACTCGATTCATACAGCTCTTGATAAAAATGAGTTCCCTGTTGGGTTGTTTGTGGACCTGCGTAAAGCTTTTGACACTGTCAACCGCTAAAACCTTCTTCTTAAATTACATCATTATGGAGTCAGAGGACACTCCCTACAATACCTCAAATCCTACCTTACTGACAGGCTCCAATATGTTTCTGTGAATAATACAATTTCTCCCACCCTACCCATCAACATTGGTGTTCCCCAGGGCAGCATACTTGGCCCTCTCCTCTTTCTCATCTACATTAATGACCTTCCAAATGCCTCCCAACACCTCAAACCAATTCTATTTGCTGACGACACAACCTTCATTTACTCCAGTCCTGATCCCCTTGCTCTAAATGCCACAGTAAATACTGAGCTAAATAAAGTCCATCTGTGGCTAACTGCCAACAAACTCACCCTTAACATTGACAAAACCTTTTATATTCTGTTTGGCAATAAATCCTCTAATCAAATAAATCTCAAAATAAACAATACCCAAATTTGAAACAAATTAGATGGCAAATTCCTTGGCATTCTCATTGACCACAAGCTTAATTTCCAGGGACACATTCTAAACATATCAAAAAAAGTTTCAAAAACTGTGGGCATTCTTTCTAAGATCAGATATTATGTACCACGCCCTGCCCTGGTGACTCTCTATTACTCCAATTATCTATCCATATCTCAACTATGGTATTTGTGCTTGGGGCTCTACTACCCAAAATCACTTACGTCCTCTAATTACTCAACACAAAGCTGCTATTAGGACAATATCCAATTCTGGCCCCAGACATCACTCGGTACCCCTACTTAAATCTCTGAATATGTTAGACATTAAGTCACTGCACATTCTCTCATGTGTATTATACATATATAAAACGCTAAACTATAATGCCAATCCTGATCTCAAAAGCTTCATAGAAGGTTGTATCAGAACCCATGAGCATCACACCAGAAATAAATACAGTTTTGATATTCCTAGAGTACGACTTAATCAAACTAGAAATGCTCTACAAATCAAGGGGCCCAGAATGTGGAATGACCTTCCCAACCATGTTAAAGACTGTACCTCTCTCAACCAGTTTAAGTTAAAAGCGAAGCTATACCTAATAAATTCCCTGTAACCTACCTTACCCTTCTATTGTCAACCAATGTCTGTTTTTTTTTCTTTAAAGAGCGCTGTTTGTCGACATAATTGTATTTGTGCTGCTTTTTCATCTATGTTTTCATTTCTTGTTTTCATTCTACTCATTATGCTCAATTAGTATTAAGCTTGTCATTTAAGTTTATCATGCCCGAAACGCTTTGCGTAATAGTGGCTTTAGGCATTGTATGTACTAGCTCTACCTATAAGTCAAACAATCCTTGTAAATATTTATTGTATGTATGTACCTTACCTAAATAAAATTGTATTGTATTGTATTGTATTGTACTTAAAAAATGTATTATGTATGTTGTATTAAAAATTAAAAATACGGAGGTACACTATTTCACTCGGAGATATTTGCATAATACGAATTTTAATCTGAAAATATATACATTTATTTATTTATTTATTTATTTATTTATTTATTTATTTATTTATTTATTTATTTATATATATACAAGAAGGTACATTGGGTTTCTGAGAATACATTGGATAGTACAGTATTTACACTCTTGTAAAGCCACTAGTACGCACAGCGTTTCGGGCAGGTCCTTAATCTAGCAGATAATTTTAAGTAGGTAATTTCTATCAGAATTAATAAATGATAAAGATACATTGCAAGAGAAAAATGAGATGAGAGAGCTTAGTAAGTATATTAAAGCACATGTTATATTAAAGCTCTGATTGATTACATTGACAGCTTGATTAGTAATTTAAACAAGATTAATAGACACCATACAGCAGATTGACAGCACATATAAGACAGCAATGATCACAATGGTAAAGGTGTTCAGATTGCGTACATAAAGATTGGGAGACTGGGTAGGAAAAGATACAGATAAACAAGATTTATAAACACCATACAACAGATTGGCAGCACATATAAGAAAACAGCAATGATCACAATGGTAAAGATGTTCAAATTGGGAACATAAAGGTTGGGAGATTGGGTAGCAATAGATTCAGTGCAATTTTAAGGCAAAAAGTGAAAAACTATGAAGATAAAATTAGGTACTTTTTAGTATTGATTTTGAATGATGTAAAAGTTGGACAGCTTTTCAATTCAGTAGGGAGTGAGTTCCATAAACTGGGTCCCTTTATTTGCATAGAGTGTTTACACAGATTAAGTTTAACTCTGGGGATATTTAGTTGATACTGTTTTCCAAGCTGGTGCTTAAGGCCTCAATGGTGTCCTGTTGTATCTTACGTGCTGGTGGGCCTATCACACAACTCAGTCTCCTCTCCAGAAGTTTTTTCTCATGTTGGGTTAGAGGGACTTTGGAAACGACAGTTTGCTTTAAACTTCCCTCCCTCTGGTGTTGTTCACGTTGTATCCGTTGTTTCTCCGATCTCCATCTCTCCACTCTCTGTCTCGGCCTCCTTCCTGCTGGTATCTGTTCATGCTGTTCCACCGTTCAGATTGGTTGCTGTTCAGTGTTTGGCGCCTGTTGTCTCCGCCTCTGTCTCCGTTGTCGCTACTGTCCTTGTTCCCTTGGAAAAAATTCTAGTTCCTATTGTTGTTGTAGCCCCTGTTATTGTTGTTACCTCTGTTATAGCCTTGGTAACGGTTTGGGGAGTTGTCTCTAATGTTACGGCCCCTGTTACTTAAGGATCAGTTTCTGTTTCCTCACAGGATTAATTGAATTCTATGACCAGGCAACAAAAATCAGGCAAGAAAGAGAGGGGTGGGCAGACTGCATATTTTTGGATACGCCAGAAAGCCTTTGACACAGTACCACATAAGCGACTAGTGCACAAGATGAAGATGCAGGCATGAGTGAAAGGGAAGGTACTCCACTGGATAAGGGAGTACCTAAGCAACAGAAGACAGCGAGTCTCTGTAAGGAGGGGAGGTCTCGGAGTGGCGAAGCGTCACCAGTGGAGTCCCACAGGGATCAGTCCTTGGACCTATACTGTTTCTGGTATATGTCCTCAAAAATTAAGAGGAGCATTAAGACAGAAGAAGATCGCATAAGGCTTCAAGATGACCTAGACCAACTGGAAGAATGGTCCAATAAATGGCTACAAAAGTTCAACCCAAGTAAATGAATGGTGGTGAAACTAGGTCGAGGAAATAGGAGGTCAGATAGTGAATACCAAATGAGAGAGGAAGTCCTTCACGAAATAGACAGAGCGAAAGATCTAGGAGTTGCTATCACGCCAAACCTGTCTCCTGAAGCCCACATCAAAAGAATAATATCGGCGGCGCATGCGAGGCTGCCTAACATCAGAATTGCCTTCAGAAACCTATGTAAGAAATCCTTCAGTATCTTGTATACCACATATGTAAGGCCAATCCTGGAGTATGCGGCCCCAGCATGGAGCCCCATACTGGATTGCATTGTATGTATCTATATGTATTGTATGTATTGCTCTATCTATATATCAATCCATTAATGTAACATCACTTGTATGTAAGTATGTACCTTACCTGAATAAACATATTTATTTATTTATATTTATTGTCAAGCACAAGACGAAGCTGGAAAAAGTTTTTGAGGTATGCCACTAGTCTAGATCCAGAACTAAGTTGCATGAATTATGAGGAAAGGCTGCGTGAACTGTACCTCACGTCGCTGGAAGACAGAAGAGCTTGGTGAGACATGATCACCACATACAAAATTCTCAGGGGAATTGACAGGCTGGACAGGGACACATTATTTATCACAGGTGGTACATGCACAAGGGAACACAGGTGAAAGATGAGTACGCAACTGAGCCACAGACACAACAGAAAAAACTTTTCTAGTGTCAGAGTAGTTAGTAAATGGAGTGCACTAGAAAGTGATGTGGTGGAGGCTGTCTCTATACAGTTTCAAATAAATATAAATAAATAAATAAATATGTTTATTCAGGTAAGGTACATACATACAAGTGATGTTACATTAATGGATTGATATATAGATAGAGCTAGTATATACAATGCCTAAAGCCACTATTACGCAATGCGTTTCGGGCAAGAAAAACATTAATATCTAGAACTTAATACTAATTGAGCATAAAGAATAAAATGTGTTGAGAACAAATACAAATAAAGATAAAAAAAAGGGGGAACATGACTGAAAAAGCAGCACAAATACAATAGGTTGACAGTGTTGATTAAAAAAAAAAAAAAAAAAAAAAAAAATAACAGACATGGGTTGACAATAGAGGAGTGAGGTAGGTTACAGGGAATTTATTAGGTAGTGTTTAGTTTTTATCTTAAACTGGTTGAGAGAGGTACAGTCTTTAACATGGTTGGGAAGGTCATTCCACATTCTGGGTCCCTTGATTTGTAGAGCATTTCTAGTTTGATTAAGTCGTACTCTAGGAATATCAAAACTGTATTTATTTCTGGTGTGGTGCTCATGGGTTCTGTTACAACCTTCAATGAAGCTTTTGAGGTCAGGATTGGCATTACAGTTCAGCGTTTTATATATGTATAATACACAAGAGAGAATGTGCAGTGACTTAATATCTAACATATTCAGAGATTTGAGTAAGGGTATCGAGTGATGTCTGGAGCCAGAGTTGGATATTGTCCTAATAGCAGCTTTGTGTTGGGTAATAAGAGGACGTAAATGATTTTGGGTAGTAGAACCCCAAGCACAAATACCATAGTTGAGGTATGGATAGATGAGGGAGTAATAGAGAGTAACCAGGGCAGGGCGGGGTACATAATATCTGATCTTAGAAAGAATGCCAACAGTTTTTGAAACTTTTTTTGATATATTTAGAATGTGACCCTGGAAATTCAGCTTGTTGTCGATGAGAACGCCAAGGAATTTGCCATCTAATTTGTTACAAATTTGGGTATTGTTTATTTTGAGATTTATCTGATTAGAGGATTTATTGCCAAACAGAATATAAAACGTTTTGTCAATGTTAAGGGTGAGTTTGTTGGCAGTTAGCCAAAGATGGACTTTCTCTAGCTCAGTATTTACTGTGGCATTTAGAGCAAGGGGGTCAGGACTGGAGTAAATGAAGGTTGTGTCGTCAGCAAATAGAATTGGTTTGAGGTGTTGGGAGGCATTTGGAAGGTCATTAATGTAGATGAGAAAGAGGAGAGGGCCAAGTATGCTACCCTGAGGAACACCAATGTTGATGGGTAGGGTGGGAGAAATTATATTATTCACAGAAACATACTGGAGCCTGTCAGTAAGATAAGATTTGAGGTATTGCAGGGAGTGTCCTCTGACTCCATAATGAGTCAGAGGTAATTTAATAATTTAATAATTTAGTAATTTAAGAAGAAGGTTTTGATGGTTGACAGTGTCAAAAGCCTTACGCAGGTCCACAAATAACCCAACAGGAAACTCCTTTTTATCAAGAGCTGCGTGAATTAAGTTAATCATACTAATAAGTGCATCGTTAGTGCTTTTTTTGGGTCTGAAGCCATATTGACAAGAGCTAAGTATATTGTGTTTGGCTAGAAAAGAGTAAAGCTGCTTGTAGATTAGTTTTTCGAATATTTTTGACAAGTTAGGCAGGATTGATATAGGTCTGTAGTTGTTAACATCTGTGAGATCACCACATTTGTGGACAGGGGTTACTCTTGCTTTTTTTTAGAATGTCAGGAAAGGTTTGGAGTTCAAGTGACTTGTTGAAGAGCAATGCAATAGCAGGGGCTAGAGATCTGGAGGCTTTTTTGTAAATTAAAGTTGGTATCTCCTCGAGGGCACTAGACTTGGTTTTAAGGGAAAGGATTATTTCATTGACATCAGTGGAACTAGTAGGCTTTAGGTACAGAGACTGTGGATAGTTACCTGTAAGATAGTCCTTAACATCAGTACAGGAAGATGGAATATCATTTGCAAGGGATGACCCAATGGAAGAGAAGAACCTATTGAACTCAATAGCAGAATCAGAGGCTGAAAGCTGACCAACATTATTGGAAAGGAGTGTTGGTTTGTTATTTAAAATCTTCTTTGATCCCAATATTTGTGAAATTGTGCTCCAAGTTTTTTTAATGTTGCTCTTTATTTGGGTAAATTTATCATCATAGTATTTAGTTTTGGCTCGTCTAATTATTTTAGATAGCAATAACGAGTAATTCTTTGAGAATTCTTTGGAGACTGTTCCTAGCCTATACTTCTTCTCAAGGTCATGTTTTTTGTTAATGGATTTAAGTATTCCCTTTGTAAGACAAGGATTGTTAAGTCTTTTGCTTGTGACTTGTTTTGTAAGCATAGGACAGTGGGTGTTATAAAGGCTAAGAGTTGTTTGTAGAAAAGATTGCACTGCTAGGTTGATGTCCCCTATGTTACCTAACTCGGACTCCCAGTTGACATTATCAGCAGCAGTTATAAAATTGTTTATAGCAGTTTCATTGTGCAGCCTAAAGCTTAACTCCCTTGTCTCTAGAGGTGGTTTGCTAATGTTAGTTAAGAGAAATGTGGGGTAATGGTCTGTAGTGCTATCGGTGATTATACCTGAAGTAAGCGGAGAGGTTATGTTGGTCCAGATGTGATCTAGAGTCGTAGCAGTTCTATCAGTGATTCTAGTTGGTCTAGTGATTAAGGGTATGAAGAAGCAGGAATTCATACAGTTGAGGAAGCTAACAGCAGTAGGGTGTTCAGGCTCGCAGAGGTCAATATTAAAGTCCCCTGCGATAATTAGATGGTTTTTGTTCAATCTGTTATCTAGTATTAGATTTCTAAGGTTTGAATTGAATTCGGACACATCAGTGTTAGGAATTCTATAGACTGCACCCACAGACAGGACAGACTCGGCACCCTTGACTCTGAAACTGGCGAAGATATACTCCCCACAGCAGTCTCTAGTTCTAATTATTTTTAAGCATGTTAGTTCTTGGTGGTAGTAAAGAGCAGTACCACCACCTCTCTGCATTTGACGACAGTTGTGAATTGCCGAGTAGTTAGGCATGTTAAAGAGTTGAGTATTATCCTCTTTCAACCACGTTTCAGTAAGTATAATAAAAGAGAATTTGTTGTCAATAGTTTCAATCAAGGCACTGACATCATCGAAGTGTTTACCTAGGGATTTAACGTTCAAGTTGATTACAGAGATATTGTGATTATCTGTTAATACATTGTTTACATCATGTGCTGTAAAATATCTGCAATTTTGATCATTGAAGTGATGATTGTCATAGATAGTGGATAAGAGGTTTAGTTCTGGGTCTATACTTGTCTGCATAAAAAGGCTGTTTGCAGGAAAACAAGGCAAGAATGGCAAATTACAAAATAGAAAACAAAGAAAAAAGTAGATTAAAAATTCTAAAGTAAAATAAACTTAATGGTAATTTTAAGTAAAAAGAAAAAAAAACTTAATGGGAACTAGGAATGTAAAAAATTAACTAGAATAATTAATAACAATAGATGACCAAAAAAGTAAAAAAAACAATTATGAAATCTCTAAGATGAAAAGCTTACTATACTATGATAAGTACACTATAGTTGAATACTAAAGTTACACTAAAACAAACTGAGGTAGTTTAAATAGTGATACACTCAGGAACACTGGATAATGAAGTTAATACTAGAGGACACAGGCAAAGCCAGTGTACTATGGAACATGGGAGTAAAAAGAAAAAAAGACAATAATAAAGATGACAATATTATTCTTTTTTTTTTTATAACTAAAGTTAAAACCTTTTGAAAGGAGAGGCAGAGCTAAAGTAAACAAAGGTAGTTAAATGAGATTATAATTTGAATTCAGGCTATACAGCAGTTATCCCACAGTCACTGAGGAAAGAATTAAGGTGAGCTTCTGTGGTTATTGAATAGGTTTTTCCAGTGTCAGTCCTCCTAGCTATAATTTTACCATCTCGCACAAAACAGTGTTTAATTGTAGGGGAATTTTTGCAGAAGCCACGCAGTTTAAAAAAGAGATTTTGCCTGCACCTGGTCAGACATTCATTCACATAAACAGAGGATTTACTAGCAACTGCAGATGAGATAAGATCAGTCTTGTGGGAGCAGCTATCTAATTTTAAACGAATTCGCCTATTATTAGTACCAGATGATTTGGTACCCACTCTATAAGCTGCTTTGATGTCATTTTTTTGGATCGAATAACTCAACTTATCCTGCAATACCTTGATCACGATGGCAGCACAGTCTTCACCATCAGTTTATTGGGGAAAATCACGTGAAGAGATAATTACAGACTCAAGTAGTTTATGTTGGTCTGTCTCGTCTTGGGTAACAGTGTGTTGTTGTTGTAGGTTGTTCAGATGGTTCTCAAACTGTTGCAATATTTCTTCCTGTTTTTTAGTGGTTGCATCTGGATTAACGTTTGTAACTGTGTTCTTGAGAATGCTTAATTCTTGTTCGAGGTTGACGACTTTGGTAGATAGATCTTGATTGTTCTTGTGTAAGTCTACAACTTCATTCTGCAAAGATAATAATGAGCCTTGCAGGTTCATTATTAAGGCCGACTGCTCTTTGATTACTGTCATTTGATCTTCATGTACTTGAGTTAATAACTTGAGCCAAGGGTTATCAACAAGGCGCTTGAAGTCAGAACAAGGGGCAGTAGCTCGTTTAAGTTGGTCCATATGGCTACCTAATTGTTGCATGGCCCGTGTCAGAGACGGCGCTGCGCCCAGCTGAGATTGTTTGTTATTGTTGACGGGGGGGAGAGTCGGTACCCCCCACGGCGGCCACCGAGGGGGAGATAGCTGAACTAATCATGTTGTTAGCCTGGCTAGTAGGGTTATTCTTGTTAGGTGTGCTATCTTTCCTAAGGGTCTTACTGGTCTTACTTTGCATGATAGCAGGATAAATGTAGGCAGGAACAAATAGGGAAGACTCGTTGATAGGCAGCAGTGAACGTCGGGTACAGCTTCCTAGCTCCAGGGAGCAACACTAGTGAGGTCGAAATGAGAGAATTACGGGTTGGTCTTGTTGATTTTTTCAATCACATTTGGGTCACTGTGTACTTAGCTGCCTTCGGGTGACGCTACATCATTTGTTGGTAGCCGAGAGCTCAAGGATCAGCTGATAAAAGAGGAGGGAGGGCAGGGCCGACAGGTGTTGTTGACGGGTCCATAGAATTAATTCTAATATACAAGGGGCGGAGGCTATAGTCAGGGATGAAACTGAGGCTGAAACTCAGGAAGTTGTAAACTCTGACTCAGTAGGCCAGGATGTAGATGACAGTAAATTAGAAAGTGTACCAGACAGCACTGACAGCTCGATAAGTACAGACACTACGACGGTTCCCGATAGAGCAATTCAGAACAGAAGGACAGACTTATGCAAATTTTATGCAAAGGGCCTATGCAGACATAGATATGCTGGTAATAAGAAAGGATTAGAATGCAGTTACCAACATCCCAAAAAATGTTTAAATATGCTTAGGAAAGGTGAGTGTCGATTTGGATCAATATGTAGGTTCTTCCATCCTGACATGTGCCAAACCTCACTGGAGGGCAGAAAATGCTATGACCTCAGCTGCCCACACTTTCACGTGAAAGGCACGGAACGCTACATAAAGAGTGGCAAGCAGGATAATGAATTTGGAGGAAACTCTATAAATTTTTTATATCAGACCGGCAGAGAATTCAAAGGGAGCAGCATGGAGAGTGTATGGAACTGGATGCCAGATCCACTTGCATTCCAGAATTACAGATACAATTACCCACCGAAAGGGAACTACAACTACGACAGACAACTGCCCTACAACAATCAGTACTGGTCAGAACAAACTCATTATGTCCACGAATAATGGGCTTGCCGAAAAAGTCTCCCATTCAAACTATCACTAATAGAGTAACCTCATTCATCTTTGCCAACTTACAAGGACTGAAAACAAGAACAAACAACAAAGTACAGTTCATAAATGGCCTCCTCACGGAGTCAAATGCAGTATTTGGAGCTTTCACAGAAACCCATGCTGGGAAATTGTTAGACAGTGAGATCTGGATTCCAGGATATAACCTATACAGGTGTGATAGGAAAATTAGGTCACATGGAGGAGTGGGTCTGTATATTAGGGAAGACCTTGTATGCTCGGAGCTCCTAAACGTTACAAGTGAGGTGGTAGAGGTACTGGGATTAAAAATAGAGAAAATAAATTTTTTGATTATTCTAATATACAAACCGCCAGATGCAACGGCTGAGGAATTCACAGAACAGATAAGCAATATAGAGAATAGCCTTGATAATTTGGAGAACCCGATACCTGATATATCTTCCTAGGTGACTTCAACTTGCCTAGTCTCAGGTGGAAAATAGCAAACAATAATATTATACCAGGAAATCTATCAGGACCTAACCAACCACAGATGAGAGAACTACTTAGATTCTGTGACAAATTTTCACTCAATCAGCAGATATCGGAGCCAACGAGAAATGAAAATATTCTAGATCTGGTCTTTACGAACAATGAAGACATTATCAGAGACATTACGATATCAGATACCACATACTCAGATCACAAACTCATTGAAGTGCAAACGACCATCAATACTCAGAATAGACCTAAAACGTTGATAAAGCAAGAGGGGCTATTCAGTAAATTCAATTTTAATAATAAAAGGATAGACTGGGAGATAATAAACAGGGAACTTACAAACATTCCATGGGAAACTGTTTTAAGTAATACAAGTCCTACAGAAGGAATAGAAAAACTGACTTCAGAAGCATATCAAGTCTGTCTGAAACATGTTCCTTTGAGGAAAGCCAGAAAGAGATCTAATGTAGAAAGAGAACGCAGACGACACTATAAACGCAGGAAAAAAATAACGGAACTGCTTATTCAGACACGAATTTCCCGTCAAAGAAGGAATAATTTAAATAGGGAGATTGAAGAAATCGAGCAGAAATTGAAACACTCATATGAAACTGAAGAAAGGCAGTTAGAACAGAAAGCAATTCAGGAAATAAAGGAAAATCCAAAATATTTCTTCTCATATGCGAAATCAAAAGCAAAAACCACTGCCAGTATTGGACCTATTAGTACAAGTGAAGGTTCATACAAGGATGACAAAGAAATTAGTGAAATCCTAAAAAAGCAGTATGAGGACATGTTTAGCACTCCAATAAACATCATGAAGGTGGAAGATCCAGACAATTTCTTTATGCGGGATATTTAAACCCCTGTAAATATAACTGATATAAACACGAGCGCACTAAATTTTGAAAAAGAAATTGAAAACATGCCCATGCACTCGGCCCCAGGTCCAGACTCATTGAATTCAATATTTATAAAGAAATGCAAAGTGCCGGTAGCACAGGCACTCAGTATAGTGTGGAGGAAGAGCTTGGACATGGGGGAGATACCAGATGCACTTAGAGTAGCAGACATAGCCCCTCTACACAAGGGAGGGAGCAAAGCATTGGCAAAAAATTATAGACCAGTTTAACTAACATCGCACATCATAAAAGTATTTGAGAGAGTGATTAGGAATCAGGTCACCAATTTCATGGAGACCAATGACCTTCACAACCCAGGCCAACATGGATTTCGAGCGGGAAGATTGTGCCTCTCACAGCTACTTGAGCACTACGACAAAGTCACTGAGGCATTAGAAGAAAAACAGAATGCTGATGTGATATACACGGACTTCGCAAAGGCTTTCGATAAATGTGACCATGGCGTGATAGCACACAAGATGAAGTCAATGGGAATAACCGGTAAAGTAGGACGCTGGATACTCAGTTTTCTGTCAAACAGGACTCAGCGAGTAACAGTCAACCATACAAAATCTAGTCCAAGTGCAGTGAAAAGCTCTGTACCTCAGGGTACAGTCCTTGCACCGCTGCTTTTCCTTATTCTCATATCAGATATGTATCATATCTTCGTATCATCTTTTGCAGATGACACAAAAATCAGTATGAAAATTACCTCGGCTGAGGACATTGAAAAACTTCAAGCTGATGTTAATAAAGTTTTCGACTGGGCATCAGAAAATAACATGATATTTAACAGTGATAAATTCCAGGAACTCAGGTACGGTAAAAATGAGGACCTTAAACATAATACAGAGTACAAAACACAATCAAATGTACCCATAGTAGGAAAACAGCATGTAAAGGATTTGGGAATAATAATGTCTGACGACCTAACGTTTGAGGAGCATAACCAAGCAAATATTGCGACAGCCAGAAAAATGATAGGATGGATTACGAGAACTTTCAAATCCAGGGATCCCATCACAATGGTTGTACTCTTCAAGTCACCTGTGTTGTCCCGTCTTGAGTACTGCTCAGTACTCACTTCTCCCTTCAGAGCAGGACAGATTGCTGAAATAGAGGGAATACAGAGAACATATACGGCACGCATAGACGCAATAAAGCACCTAAATTATTGGGATCGTCTCAAAGCCCTCCAAATGTACTCGCTAGAAAGAAGACGAGAGAGATATCAAATAATATACATCTGGAAGATACTGGAGGGACAAGTACCAAATCTACACAGTAAAATAACAACGTACTGGAGTGAACGATATGGAAGAAAATGTAGAATAGAACCAGTGAAGAACAGAGGTGCCATAGGCACAATCAGAGAACACTGTATAAACATCAGAGGTCCGCGGTTGTTCAACGTCCTCCCAGCAAGCATAAGAAATATTGCCGGAACAACCGTGGACATTTTCAAGAGGAAACTAGATTTATTCCTCCAAGGAGTGCTGGACCAACCGGGCTGTGGTGGGTATGTGGGCCTGCGGGCCGCTCGAAGCAACAGCCTGGTGGACCAAACTCTCACAAGTCAAGCCTGGCCTCGGGCCGGGCTTGGGGAGTAGAAGAACTCCCAGAACCCCATCAACCAGGTATCAACCAGGTTGCTAATTATACTATAACGTACGGTTATGTAACGTTGTTGGGAAGATTAGATACACAGTGTTTAGTGAATTTCATATTTATTTAGTAGTCTTGATTACAGTAGTCGGATGTTGGCAGTGTCGTAGACGTTGAGACGGAGCTTGGAGCAGAGCAGAGAGCTGAGTGAGGCTGGAGTCACGGAGCTCTATGGTGGAGAGCGTGGCGGGTCCATGGGGAATCGTGAGTGTCTAAACTCGATGGGGACCGACAGCGTGGTAGGTCCATGCGGTCCTAGGCTGCTGTCTGCCCTGTGTTGAAGCTGTTGCGTCTTAGAGTCGATTAGAACTATTCACGCCGAGTACTACATTCTTGAAGTTGAAGAGGTGTGGTAACTCCAAAGCGTCTGAACTGAAGTTATCTGAATCACTGAAGAAATTGTACTGCCAGCTATTCTGTTCCCGCCTGCTCATATTTGGTGACTACACCTCAGCTTCTTTCAACAGGATGGAACGAATGTTACCTGTAATTAGGGAAAGGATTTGAATAGTCACAATTAGTGCTAATTAGTTTGTAATTAAGGTAATGAGGGATACAGTACGAAACATGGTGGTGATGTACCATGGGAGAGTGTGCCTGTAAGACACATGGTGGTGATGTACCATGGGAGAGTGTGCCTGTAAGACACATGGTGGTGATGTACCATGGGAGAGTGTGCTTGTAAGACACATGGTGGTGATGTACCATGGGAGAGTGTGCCTGTAAGACACATGGCGGTGATGTACCATGGGAGAGTGTGCCTGTATGACACATGGTGGTGATGTACCATGGGAGAGTGTGCCTGTAAGACACATGGTGGTGATGTACCATGGGAGAGTGTGCCTGTAAGACACATGGTGGTGATGTACCATGGGAAAGTGTGCCTGTAAGATTCCTGGTGGTGATGTACCATGGGAAAGTGTGCCTGTAAGATTCCTGGTGGTGATGTACCATGGGAGTGTGTGCCTGTAAGTTACATGGTGGTGATGTACCATGGGAGAGTGTGCCTGTAAGACACATGGTGGTGATGTACCATGGGAGAGAGTGCCTGAAAGACACATGGTGGTGATGTACCATGGAAGAGTGTACCTGTAAGACACATGGTGGTGATGTACCATGGGAGAGTGTGCCTGTAAGACACATGGTGGTGATGTACCATGGGAGAGAGTGCCTGAAAGACACATGGTGGTGATGTACCATGGAAGAGTGTACCTGTAAGACACATGGTGGTGATGTACCATGGGAGAGTGTGCCTGTAAGACACATGGTGGTGATGTACCATGGGAGAGTGTGCCTGTAAGATTCCTGGTGGTGATGTACCATGGGAGTGTGTGCCTGTAAGACACATGGTGGTGATGTACCATGGGAGAGTGTGCCTGTAAGACACATGGTGGTGATGTACCATGGGAGAGTGTGCCTGTAAGACACATGGTGGTGATGTACCATGGGAGAGTGTACCTGTAAGACACATGGTGGTGATGTACCATGGGAGAGTGTGCCTGTAAGACACATGGTGGTGATGTACCATGGGTGAGTGGGCCTGTAAGACACATTGTGGTGATGTAACATGGGTGAGTGTGCCTGTAAGACACATGGTGGTGATGTACCATGGGAGAGTGTGCCTGTAAGACACATAGTGGTGATGTACCATGGGTGAGTGTGCCTGTAAGACACATGGTGGTGATGTACCATGGGAGAGTGTGCCTGTAAGACACATGGTGGTGATGTACCATGGGAGAGTGTGCCTGTAAGACACATGGTGGTGATGTACCATGGGTGAGCGTACCTGTAAGACACATGGTGGTGATGTCCCATGGGAGAGAAAACCTGTAAGACACATAGACATTCACCCAAAACGCTATGCGTGCTATTGGCTGTACAAGAATGTAAGAACCCTTGCATACAAAAATAATAAATAAAATGCAATAATATATCATAATAATTATATATTATTATACATTATATATACTATAATAGTATATATTATATACTGTAGTATATCATAATTATGTAAAATAGCATAATTCCTATTGTTTAGCTTTCTAAGTTTTCTCAAGCATTACATGGGTTACTGTGTGCAGGTGTTTAACATTAGGGGGGGGGGGGCAGGGTCCAGGCAGGTTTCACATACAGCTGTAATTAGGTCAGTTTCAGTCTCATCTATCCTGCACCTCGCAGTGTTCTACAATGTTAAAGATTTTTCTTTTAAACCATTTCATATATTAATGTGCCCCAGAGACATCATCTATAACTTTTGTTACTCCTCTGCATGATCCTTTTTCTCTAATTTCACCCAAAAAATCACAAAACTTTTTCCTTGAAAGATTATCGGCTACTTTTGATCTCACAATATTATCTTTCTCTTTCTTAATCCTCTTTCTTGATGATATTGAGCCCTGGAGCCACACCTGAGCTGGGGCCACCAACCATCTCTGGGGCCCCCTGCTTCTTTCCGCAGATTATGCCAAAAGGTTTAGGGCCCTGCTGCCTCTTTCCGTAGGTCATGCCAAAACGTCTGCAGTAACCTGCATCTTTTTGTGGGTTAGGCCAAAAGGTCTGGGACACCCTGCGTATTTCCGTAGGTCATGCCAAGAGGTCTGGGGCACCCTGCATCTTTCTGTAGGTTATGCCAAAAGGTAGATCTATTTTGAATTTCCCCTAACATGATTATTCCAACCAGGCATACTACTTCTTTTATTGGTTATAAGATAAATACTGTCTTCCCCCGCCCTATCTAGCACTGAAACGACTGATGTGAAAAAGTCCTTGAGATTGTTCTGACGCAAATTGCACTGAATAATATTGCAAGCAATTGCATCACTTGTGATTTGAGTATTCGTTAAGCAGGCATTTAAACTTATCCAGGTCAGCAAGAGTGGCCTTCCTACGTTTAGGTGTGTTCTAGGGAGGTTTATGTTTTCATTGGCAGCAGCAACTTGTGAGTGAGGTATATTGGAGGTGGCCATGGCAGGATGATACCAGGACAGGTTGTCATCACTGACAGCCTTATACTTAAAGGTGAGACCAGTTATATCATCAATAAGAAAATGATCAATATGAGACCTTCCATTCCTATCTCATGACATAAAGCTATAGTAATAGTAAATAAATCATTAATAGCTGGATTATGTAAATTTTCAGCATCCATGAATGCATTAAACAAATTTAAGTATACATCTTAGCGGGTAAAATCAGTGTTAAAAATCACCTACCACCCCATGAGTTCAGCATTATGATACAAATTAGTCAATTGATATATTTCTGATCATATATTTCCATACTCATCTGCACAGTTGATATTGCTTGTGGAAACCATGCATATACACACACAGATAATCAAATACTGCTGAGCACCTTTCAGGCCCCTGAGCAAAGGGGCCTGACATCTGAGTGGACAGCACATCGGATTCGTAGTCTTGAGGTTCCGGGTTCGATCCTTGGTGGAGACGGAAACAAATGGGCAGAGTGTCTTTCATCCTGATGAGTCTGTTCACCTAGCAGTAAATATGTACCTGAGAGATAGACAGCTGCTACAGGCTGCTTTCTTGGGATTGTGTAACAAAAAGGAGGCCTGGTCGAGGACCGGGCCGTGGGGACGATAAGCCCCGAAATCATCTCCAGATAACTATAGGACACAAGTATAGCAGGAGTGAGCCCTGATACAATATTGACAACCTCAACTTTACATTGCATATTGTTATGCCCAGGATAGCAGCAGCACCATAGGGTCTTCCAGGACCTGACCAGTCAATAGACATGTCAATACTGGCAGTGGAAAAAGAACTATCAATAAATTTGAAGTGGTTTTGATATTCATAAGATGTAAGCCAGTGTTCTTGCAAAACAAGAATATTTTGCACATACCAAAATGCTTTTAACGTTCATATATTCAGGGTTTGTTATTTCTCTAATTACCTTAATAACCGGGAATTATAACTTTACAAATACTGAAGCATTGTCATGGGGGTAAATAAACCATATTACGTGAAGATCATTTATGTGCTAATTAAAACAACACTTATAGTAAGAGGACAGTAAATTGGAATGTTGAGACAATTGTCAAGTAATAATTATATAATAATTAACAGGTTTTAAGAGCCATCTATTGCACATTATTCTATCTATAAATAATCTGAACTAATAACAGAGCCTAAATAAATAATAATTAAACATCATTCACATCCATCAAGACAAGAAATTAAACGACCAATGAAAACCATATAGGTTACTCCTACATCTCATAATACAGGCCAATAATGATCATAAATATACTTATCAATTAAACAATATTCAAACTAAGGACTTTACATCAAATTTTTTAAATCACTAATTTAAAGCAAACATCCTTTTATATTAATAAATTGTCAGATTAAGGCATCTGTAAACAAATGAAATAAATATTAGTAATTAAGCCTTCGATGAAATACTCCGCATTATAATACAAATTCTGGAGTCACTCATATATATGCAAAGTTTTGGTTTATAAAATACCAGATATAAGATAATACAAATATCAGAATCAGGCTTATATTATTGCCAGATTCATATACAGTACTGTGTATGTATATATATATATAAATATATATATATATATATATATATATATATATATATATATATATATATATATATATATAAATATATATATATATATATAAATATATATATATATATATATATATATATATATATATATATATATATATATATATATAGAATTGCTTGCTACTTATATATATATATATAATTGCCAGATTCATTTATACATATATCGAATTGCTAGATCCATATACTGTAAATATAAAATGCCCGATTCTAGATAATGTAACATATTTATGATTATATATATATATATATATATATATATATATATATATATATATATATATATATATATATATATATATATATATATATATATATATATATATATATATATATAATAATAATAATAATAATAATAATAATTTTTATTTAGGCAAAGGTACATACATAAAGAGATTTTACAAAGTTTGTTGGCTTTATAGATAGGAGCTAGTACATACAATGCCTAAAGCCACTATTACGCAAAGCGTTTCGGGCAGGAAAAAACACTACTGACTAAAGCTTCAAACTAATGGGTAAAAAGAAAAAAATGCGTTGAGTACAAATAAAAATAGAGGTAAAAGAGGGGGGAACATTGTTGAGAAAACAGCACAAATACAATTACAAATTATTACAGAAAATTACATTAAAACAGCGTTGATTTGAAAAACAAAAAAAAAACAAAAAAACAAAAAACATACATGGGTTGACAATAGAGGGGTAAGGTAGGTTACAGGGAATTAATTAGGTATAGCTTCGTTTTTAACCTAAACTGGTTGAGAGAGGTACTGTCTTTAACATGGTTGGGAAGGTCATTCCACATTCTGGGCCCCTTGATTTGTAGAGCATTTCTGGTTTGATTAAGTCGTACTCTAGGAATATCAAAACTATTTATTTCTGGTGTGGTGCTCATGGGTTCTGTTACAACCTTCTATGAAGCTTTAGAGATCAGGATTGGCATTACAGTTTAGCGTTTTATATATGTATAATACACATGAGAGAATGTGCAGTGACTTAATGTCTAACATATTCAGGGATTTGAGTAGGGGTACCGAGTGATGTCTGGGGCCAGAATTGGATAATGTCCTAATAGCAGCTTTGTGTCGAGTAATTAGAGGACGTAAGTGATTTTGGGTAGTAGAGCCCCAAGCACAAATACCATAGTTGAGATATGGATAGATAAGGGAGTAATAGAGAGTCACCAGGGCAGGGCGTGGTACATAATATCTGATCTTAGAAAGAATGCCCACAGTTTTTGAAACTTTTTTTGATATGTTTAGAATGTGTCCCTGGAAATTCAGCTTGTGGTCAATGAGAATGCCAAGGAATTTGCCATCTAATTTGTTACAAATTTGGGTATTGTTTATTTTGAGATTTATTTGATTAGAGGATTTATTGCCAAACAGAATATAGAAAGTTTTGTCAATGTTAAGGGTGAGTTTGTTGGCAGTTAGCCACAGATGGACTTTATTTAGCTCGGTATTTACTGTGGCATTTAGAGCAAGGGGATCAGGACTGGAGTAAATGAAGGTTGTGTCGTCAGCAAATAGGATTGGTTTGAGGTGTTGGGAGGCATTTGGAAGGTCATTAATGTAGATGAGAAAGAGGAGAGGGCCAAGTATGCTGCCCTGGGGAACACCAATGTTGATGGGTAGGGTGGGAGAAATTGTATTATTCACAGAAACACATTGGAGCCTGTCAGTAAGGTAGGATTTGAGGTATTGTAGGGAGTATCCTCTGACACCATAATGATGTAATTTAAGAAGAAGGTTTTGGTGGTTGACAGTATCGAAAGCTTTACGCAGGTCCACAAATAACCCAACAGGGAACTCATTTTTATCAAGAGCTGTATGAATTGAGTTAAGCATACTAATATGTGAATCGTTAGTGCTTTTTTTGGGCCTGAAGCCATATTGGCAAGGGCTAAGTATATTGAGTTTGGCTAGATATGAGTAAAGCTGCTTATGGATTAGTTTTTCAAAAATTTTTGACAAGTTTGGCAGGATTGATATAGGTCTGTAGTTGTTAACATCTGTGAGATCACCACATTTGTGGACAGGCGTTACTCTCGCTTTTTTTAGAATATCTGGAAAGGTTTGGAGTTCAAGTGACTTGTTGAAGAGCAAAGCAATAGCAGGGGCTAAAGATCTGGAGGCTTTTTTGTAGATTAAAGTTGGTATCTCCTCAAGGGCACCAGACTTGGTTTTAAGGGAAAGGATTATCTCATTGACGTCAATGGAATTAATAGGCTTTAGGTACAGAGACTGGGGATAGTTCCCTGTAAGATAGTCCTTAATGTCAGTACTGGAAGATGGAATATCATTAGCAAGGGATGAACCAATGGAAGAGAAGAACCTATTGAACTCAATAGCAGAATCAGAGGCTGAAAGCTGACCATCGTTATTAGACAGGAGAGTCGGTTTGTTATTTAAAGACTTCTTTGATCCCAATATTTGTGAAATTGTTCTCCATGTTTGTTTAATGTTGCTCTTTATTTGGGTAAATTTATCTTCGTAGTATTTAGTTTTGGCTTGTCTAATTATCTTAGATAGCAATAATGAGTAATTCTTTGAGAATTATTTGGAGACAATTCCTAACCTATACTTTTTCTCAAGGTCATGTTTTTTATTAATAGATTTAAGTATTCCCTTTGTAAGCCAGGGATTGTTAAGCCTTTTGGTTGTGACTTGTTTTGTAAGCATGGGACAGTGGGTATTATAAAGGCTAAGAGTTTTTTGAAGAAAAGATTGAACTGCTAGGTTGATGTCCTCTATGTTACCTAACTTGGACTCCCAGTTGACATTATCAGTAGCAGTTATAAAATTGTCTATAGCAGTTTCATTGTGTAGTCTAAAACGTATCTCTCTTGACTCAAGAGGTGGTTTGCTAATGTTAGTTAAGAGAAATGTGGGGTAATGGTCTGTAGTGCTATCGGTGATTATACCTGAAGTAAGCGGAGAGGTTATATTTGTCCAGATGTGATCTAGAGTCGTGGCAGTGCTATCAGTGATTCTAGTAGGTCTAGTGATTAAGGGTATGAGGAAGCAGGAATTCATACAGTTGAGGAAGCTAACAGCAGTAGGGTGTTCTGGCTCGCAGAGGTCAATATTAAAGTCCCCTGCGATAATTAGGTGGTTTTTGTTCAGTCTGTTATCAAGTATTAGATTTCTAAGGTTTGAGTTGAATTCGGACACATCAGTGTTAGGAATTCTATAAACTGCACCCACAGACAGGATAGACTCGGCACCCTTGACTCTGAAGCTGGCGAAGATATACTCCCCATAGCAGTCTCTAGTTCTAATTTCTTTTAAGCATGTTAGTTCTTGGTGATAGTAAAGAGCAGTGCCACCACCTCTCTGAAGTTGACGACAGTTGTGGATTGC
>NC_091210.1:34397747-34427747 GCF_040958095.1 Procambarus clarkii
GTTTGTCACGAGTAACAGAAGACCAACAATCCTGTCAATGGGTAAGGATGGAGGAATGAATAACTGGGTAGAAGTCAGAATAAGGAACACCTTTAAGGGAGATGGGGCAAGTGCAGATAGCCTCCTTAGTGACAGAGTCCGCACACTCATTTAAGGACACACAAATATGGCTGGGAAACTGGCAAAATTCCACTGTCTTAAATCTATTGGAGATAAACAGCCAATGTTGAATTTCGACTACAACCGAATGAACTGGATTAAAGGGCTCCAGAGCCATGAGGGCACTGTGAGAGTCAACTACAACAATAAAGGAAAATTGACAGCAAGAAAGCTGTTGACAAAGAGCATACAAAATAGCACAAAGTTCTGCTGTGGAGATGCTAGTCTCTGGAGGCAGGCGACACATAGGTGTGGTGAGGAAAAACAACAGAGTAGGCTACACCATCTGCAGACTTTGACCCCATCTGTGAAGATGGAAATGGAGCAGAAGTGTGAAGAAAAGTGTGCAAGGAAAAGTACGACATAAGCGAGAGTGAGGAGGGTGTTGTACGGACTGTGCAATGTAGCAAAGACAGTAGCGATCATGGCGATCCTGTAGATACAGTATGCCTGTTTCATCATACCGACTTAGGGTAGGAGTCAAACGCAAGGCACCAGAGCTGAGGTATAACCCATTATGGTGCAAAGCATCAAGACAGCAAAGAGTAGGAGAGGCAGACGAGTAAGCAAGACAACCATACCTGAGTTTAGACAGCACGAAGGTGGAGCGTGCTTGTATCAGCTCCCCAGGAAGTATAACTTACCTTAAGTAAATTAAGGACCTTAGAGCATCCAACTCAGAGGTTAGAGATATGGGGAGACCAAAACAAACGAGTTTCAAAGATTAACTCCATAAGTTTAGCAAAATCTTTGCACAAAAGGGGATTACCATAAAGTGACAAAGGGGGATGAAGAACGACCTACATCCGAGGAAAAGTCATCGCAAAAGTTTTAGTTGTAGAGAACTTGATGCCATGATTGGTGTCCCAGGATGACACGGCATCAATCGCAAGTTGAAGTCGCCGTTGAAGGAAAGGCAAGTCATCACCTTGACAGCAATGGGTAAGATTGTCAACATAGAGAGCTGATGAGATTCCAGAGGGAAGGGAGTAAAGAAGACCACTGAGGGCAACCAGGAAAATTAGTAAGTGCTCAGAACACTACTGTGAGGTACACCTTCATATTGCCGTAAAAAGGCAGAATGGTACAAACCATCACTAAAGGAACGATTAGAGCGGAAGCTTCGTAGGAAGAGGAAGAGATTACCACGAATGGAGTTGGGACAAAATATGGTATCTCCAGGTGGTGTCATATGCCTTTTCCAGGTCAAAAAAAGGACAGCAACAACAGAGGTGTTTGCAGTAAAAGCAGTACATATATAGACCATGTTCACCAAGACATCAGTCATGACACTTGTAAAAGCCAAATTGAGAAGGTAAGTGGTGGCGATAGTGTTCTAAGAACAACATCATAAGGACATTGAACATACGTTCAAAGAGTTTGCAGATGCAACTCGTGAGGGCAATGGGGCAGATGTCCTTAGCAGCTATCCCTAGAGACCCTGGTTTCTGAATAGGAAAAACCACCACCTGAAGCCAGTTCTCAGGGACAGATGATGACTGCCAGATAAGGTTAAACAGATTCAGTATATACTGAAACCATGCATTGAGAGAGGTGACATTCATTAGGAGATGTTTTGCTTTCTGAGCCCGCTGCCATAGAACCGCAGAGTCAGGGCAGACTGGTGTTCGGAGAGAGAGATCATTATAGAGAAGCTGGAGATGCATGCGAAAATCTATAGGACAAGATTCATGAAGGTGCTTATGAATAAGGAAAGATGGAGGAAGACTAGAACTGGAGCCACCAGTCGAAAAAGGGGAACACAGTTCGGTGGCGACTGACACAGGATCCGCACAATAGAATCATGGAAGTGAAGGACTGGTGAGACATCTGGAACAAACTTACCCGCAATCTTACAGGTTTTCTTCCAGATCCGGGGCAGAGGAATATCAGACGTAATGGTGGAGACAAAGGTTTCCAACTCTCAAGTTTAACCGTACGGACCGCAGTCACCTTATAAAACAAAAGAAAACAGCCGTCTGTCTGCATCTGTCTTTCTTCCAGGCTGCACTCTTACAGAGGACAGTCGAAACACCCAGCATTCCACCTGGGAACGCACTTCCGCATTCCCCTGGAGGTAGAGCAAGGAATAGAGTGGAGGGCAGCATCTAATATGGTGTGATGAAAAAGGAGTAGGGCTCGACGGTGAGGCAGATAGGAGAGGTCAGAAAGAGTACCATGTAGAGTGAATAGATTCCAGTCAGCCTTGGCAAACTGCCACCTAGGGAAGGAGAGAGAAGGGTGAAAAGAGAAAAAGGTGACAAGGATGGGGAAATGGTCACTGTTATAGAGGTCACGAAGAACCCGAAACGTGAAATCTAAATAAAGAGAAGACGAAAAAGAGGGAGGTGGTGATGAAGAAGAGGAACTACAGGAGGGGTAAAAGTCAAAGCATGACAAGAGGCGAGAGGAAGGATGTTGCAAGGACCGCGCAAGATATCAAAGACAGTCGCGATCACGGCGATCCTGGAAAGATAGGAAGGCAGTATCAACATATAAGTTGAGGGTGGGAGTCGAACGAAAGGCACCAGAGCTGAGGCGCAACCCAGTATGGTGCAAAGCATCAAGACGACGAAGAGTAGAAGGAGACGAGTAAACAGGGCAACCATAATCGAGTTTAGACAGGACGAGAGACGAATGTAAAGAGAGGAGTGTGCAGCTATCAACTCCCCAAGAAGTATGGGACAAAACCTTAAGGATGGTAAGGGTCTTGGAGCATTCAACTCGGAGGTAAGAGATATGAGGCGACCAAGACAAACGAGTGTCAAAGATTAACCCCAAAAGCTTAGTGGACTCCCTGAACACAAGGGGATGACCATAAAGCAAAAGAGGGACAAAGAATGACATGCTTCTGAGTAAAAGTCATAGCACAAGTCTTAGACATAGAGAACTTGAAGCCATGATCAGTGGCCCAAGATGACATGGCATCAATCGCAAGTTGAAGCCACCGTTGAAGGAGAGGCGAATCATCATCCCGACAGCAAAGGGTAAGATCGTCGACATAGAGAGCGAAGAAAACGCCAGAAGGGAGGAAAAAAAGACCATTGAGGGCAACTAGAAAAAGAGTAGTGCTCAGAACACTACCTTGGGGTACACCCTCATATTGCCTAAAAGGGGCAGAGAGAGTGGCACCAAGCCTAACTCGAAAGAAACGAGAGATAAAGCTTTGGAGGAAGAGAGGGAGATTACCCCGAAGGCAAGATGAATGAAGTTGTGACAGAATATGGTATCTCCAGGTGGTGTCATAAGCCTTTTCCAGGTCAAAGAAGATGGCAACAACAGAGGTCTTCGCAGCAAAAGCAGTACAAATATAGACCTCCAAGTTCACCAGGACATCTGTTGTGCTGCGGCATTTGCGAAAACCAAATTAAGAAGGGGAGAGGTGGTGAGTATTCTAAAAAACCGCATCAGACAAACATTAACCATACGTTAAAAAGAGTTTGCAGACAACTCATGAGGGCAATAGGGTGGAAGTCCTTAGGGAATGTCCTGAGAGACCCTGGAAACATAACAGGGAGGACGGGGAGGACAACGGCATCGACCCAGTCCTCAGGTACTGAAGACGACTCATAGACCCGATTATACAGACTCAGTAAATACCGAGACATGCATAGAGGGATGTGGTGAAGCATCTCATAATGAATGCCATCGGAACCTACTGCCATAGAACCACAGAGGGACCGGGCAGACTTAAGTTCAGAGAGAGAGAAGGGATCGTTATAAGGAAGGCTGAGATGAGTGCAAAAATCTAAAGGACGAGATTCAAGAACAGGCTTATGAAGAAGGAAAGATTGAGGAAGATGAGAACCAGAGCTAACAGACGAAAAGTGGGAACCCAGTTTGGTCGCAACGGGTCCACCACAAGAGTACCACGGAGGTGGAGGACCGGCGAGACATCAGAAGCAAACTTACCCACTATCTTGCGAATACCCCTCCAGATCTGCGGCAGAGTATTTTCGGACGTAATGGTGGAAACATAAGACCTCCAACACTCACGTTTACCTGTACAGATGGTCCTACGGACCACTGAACTCGCCTTCCGAAACAAAAGACAAGAATCAGCCATCTGCCGGCGGCGATGTCTCTTCCAGGCTGCACGCTTATAGCAGACAGCCCAAGCACAGTCCACATTCCACCAGGGAACGCACTTCCATGTTTCCTGAGAGGTAGAGCGAGGAATAGAGTGGAGGGCAGCATTGAAGATGGTGTCATGAAAAAGGAGGAGGGCGCGAGGGAGAAGCAAAATGGAGAGGTCGGAGAGAGTAGCACAGAGGGTAAATTGATGCCAGTCAGCCTCGGCAAACCGCCACCTAGGGAAGGAGAGGGGAGGGTGAAAAGAAAAAAGGTAACAAGGATGGGGAAATGGTCACTGCCATGGAAGTCATCAAGAACCTGCCATGTGAAATTCAAGTAAAGTGACAACAAGCAAAGAAAAAATCAAGACAGGAAAGGGTGCAGTCCAAGAGTCCAAATGAGTGGGCTCATCAGAATTCCTAAGAGACAGGGAAGAAGAGAGGATGAGCGGTTCGAGAAGGCGACCCCGGGTGCTTGTCAGAACATCACCCCAGAGGGTATGTCGACAACTGAAATCACCCAGCAGGAGCACAGACTCTGGCAAGGAGTCCACTAGGTGTTTAAGATCGGGAAGAGAAAGGGGCACATTTGGGGGGAGATAAATGGAACAAACTGTGTACCATTTACGCACAAAGACACGGGCAACAGAACATTGGAGAGGTGATGGAAAAAGTAAGGGGATGAAGGGAACATCAGAACGAATCAAAAGCAGAAAAGTTATTGGTCCCAGCAAAATCTGAAGGGGGGGGGGGCAGGGGGAGAGAAAGGAGTAATCACGGAAGCGACCAGGACGAGCACCAAGCATCGGCTCCTGGAGACGGACACAAAGGAGCGAAAACTGTGAAATCAAAAGTTGGAGTTTATGGAAATTGGCGTAATATCCATGAATATTCCATTGAAGAACAGACATCGACAAAAAGAGAAAGGACAGGAACAGAGAACAATGAAGAAAAAAGGTTAAAATGGAACACAGCATGTCAAAGAAGTGCAGGATCAGGATCAGGGTCAGCGAAGTCAGGGATAGTGGGCATGGGTAAACTGAGTAAAGATGGAGGGAAGGGAGTGGGAGGACAGACCACAGGCAGATGAGCAGGGTCCAGAGGAGGAGGCAACCGAGAGGGACTGTCAAGGACAGCAGGAGGGGCAGAAACCGGGGAGCACACCTCAGCAAGGGCAGGAACCGAGAGGGTAGCAGGGGCCAAAGAAACCTCCAAAGCAGGAACAGGGGGCTCGACCACCGAAATGGGAGAGGTGGAGTGATAGTCAGAGGTAGGGGGCGAGGATGAAAGTGAAGCTTTCTTACCAGCCAGGGAGGAGGAAGGAGATAAGCCAGGCTTTCGCTTCTAACTCAGAGACAGGTGTTCCAGCAGCAACGTACTGGGCAACAGACTCAAACGTCTCAACAGAAGAAGAATGAGAGCGAACAACACGATGATCACTAGGAGAAGGATGGACATCAGCCTGCACAGACAGGCGGCGTGGAGAGCTAAGAGAGAGAGGAGAAGGATGGGAAGGAGGATCAAAGGGAGTTGAGAAAGAAGACACAGGAGACATGACAGACTGGGTAGAAAGAAGGGGAACCCCAGACAGAGAACCAGGAGGGGGACCCTTCGGGTCAGAATGTAAAGGAACAGGGGAGTAGGCGGTGAGCGTATCTGGGTCTAAGGCCTGGAAACTGTTGTGAGACTGAGGAAGGTGGGAAGGACGAGGAGAGGAAGAGTGCAACACGTGAGCGTAAGAAACCCCAGCGAAAGGGGAAGGAGGGGGATGGTGAACTTGGCGCCTCGCCTCAGGAAAAGACAAATGTTCCCAGTGCTTCAAGTTGAGGACAGCTGCCTCATGTTTGTAATGGATACACGCGCGAGAGAAGGTAGGGTGGGCATCACCGTAATTGAGGCAGCGAGCCTGGGGAGAAATGCACTCCGACTTAAAGTGACCTTCGTTCCCACACATAGGGCAGACAGAGAGAGAATACTGGAGCATTTGAGGGCACCATGTCTGAACTTCCAGCATTTATTACAAAGCCGAGAAGAGGGTATGTACTCCTGAATGGAGCATCTGGCACCAGCAAGAATAACAGAGGGCGGAAGTGTCCAACCATCAAAGGTAATTTTCACAAGCCGAAGGGACAGACGGTGACGGCCACGAGGGGGTCGTGAACGTGTAAACCTGGAGAACAGAATGGTCTTGAGCCTCGAGGACATGTTTAATATCCTCGTGGCAGTCCTTGAGGTTCCTAATACCGGTTGTAACATGGTGTGGGAGGAGAACAGTGCCAACACTGGCACTTAACTGAGACCCGGCTTGGAGACCCGAACAGGGGGGTCACCTCAATGTAGGACAAAGGCGCCAAGTGGACAGCTGCATCCCAAGAAGAAGCAGCAACAACATGCGTACAGAGATGGGTGGGGTTAAAAGTAACAGAGGCATCTACTGAATCAACAAGGTGCTTATGGAGGGAGAAATTGTCAGGAGTAGTATCTAAATGATGGAGGTCAAAGTACTTAGTCCACGTAGCAAGATCAAACAAGGCATGGTATGAATTGGTATGGGAAGGAAGCATGCGAGAGCAGCCATGGCGGGGACGGTGGTGAGAACCCTCTAGAGAGAGAGAGGGGGGTCATAAGGTGCAGTAGTCACAATGAGAGATGGAATCGTACTAGGGGACGAGGTAGTCACCACAGGGGGCTTGGGGCTCAACCCAACCACAGAAGAGGAAGGGGAGCGGGGGAGTAGTCCAGTCTGGGCCCAATGTAGCGGGGGCTACAGAGCCCAGTCTTCCAGCACAGTCCGACTCAGGGGCCTGGTCACCCACCCCCCATGAGCCTGGGAAAGAGAAGTCGTGTCATTATCCATGCAGCAGTCTTTCTAAAAGTTTGGGGCCTGGAACCAAGGGATACCACCTACCAGGGCAGCCAGGGAGGCTGAGCGCGGGCCAGTGCAGGAAGGGTGCATCGTCCCCAGCGGTGCCTCCCCCCTTTTTAACAAGGAGTCCTACTGCATAGTTCATTCTCCCACACTGGTGCAAAGACCCCACTCCCCCTATTGCCCCAGCCTGGACACCCAGCCATCCATTCAGGGCTACCCCTCCAGCGGGCAGTCCGATGGCTCACAAGCCCCCTACGTGGTGCCCATCTGCATGTACAACACACAAAGAGGGGACAGGAGAGGGGGCAAAGGCAACCCTCACTAGTCCCAGGGTGGTGTACATGAGCCCCTCACCATGACAAGGTGACACCACAGAGGGAAGAGGCGAGAAGAGCAGATGTACTCCTGAATACAGCATCTGGCACCAAGAGTTACGGAAGACGGAAAGGACCTATCAAAAGTGATTTTCATTACACAAAGAGACTGGCCACGACGACCACGAGGGAGAGCGAGTAACATATTAATAAGGAGGATAGAATGGCCTTGGGCCTCAAGGACATGTTTATTATGGTAGTCTTTAAGTTCCTTATCACCAGTCGCTACATGGTATGGGAGAATAACTGTGCCAATCCTGGTATTTATTTAACCAGGCATTTTTTGATATTCGAACCGGTGTCTCCCCAATGCAGGACAACGAGGCTAAGTGGACAGCTGCTTCCCGAGAAGGAGCTGCAACAACACGTGTACCAGTATGGGTGGGGTTAAAAGTGACAAAGGTATCCACCAAATCAACTAGAGTAGGAGTAATTAGGTCAAGTGGAGGAGTAGGTCTGTATATTAAAGAGGAGCTGGAATGCACAGAGCTCCTGAACTTGACCAATGAGGTGGTAGAGGTACTTGGAATCAAGGTAGAGAATATAAAACTAATTATTATTCTAATATACAAACTGCCAGATGCAACAGTTCAGGAATTCACTGAGCAGATCCACAAAATAGAAAATAGCCTTGGTAACCTAGCAAACCCAGTACCAGATATTATCTTCCTTGGAGACTTCAATCTACCCAGTTTACAATGGAGAATAGTAAACAGTAATACTATAGCATGAAATCAACCTGGAAATAACCAATCACAGGTCAGAGAACTACTGAGATTCTGTGACAAATTCTCGCTCAGTCAGCAGATTACAGAACCGATTAGGAATGAGAACACGCTGGACCTCATATTCACGAACAATATCATTGCTCATTGAAATGGAAACTAACATTAATAACGGTAGTAGGCCCAAGAGAAACAACAAGCGAGAAGGGCTATTCAACAAATTAAATTTTAATAATAAAAGGATAGACTCGGAGAGAATAAACAAGGAACTTACAACATTATATGGGAAAATGTTTAAGTAATAAAAATCCTACACAAGGTCCAACGTAGAAAGAGAACGCAGACGACATTACAAAAGAAGAAAAAATTTAACAGAAATGCTGAAGCAGAGCCTCAAAGCTCTCCGAATGTACTCGCTAGAAAGACGATGGGAGAAATATCAAATAATATACAAGTGGGAAAATACTGGAGGGCCATGTCCCAAATCTGCACTGTAAAATAACAACATACTGGAGTGAACAATATGGTAGAAAATGCAGAGTACTGTACAACCAGTGAAGAGCAGGGGTGCCATAGGCACAATTAGAGAGAACTATATGAACATCATAGGTCCATGGTAGTTTCACATCCTCCCAGCGAGCATAAGAAATATTGCCGGAACAACCGTGGACATATTCAAGAGGAAACTAGATAGTTTCCTCCAACGAGTGCTGGACCAACCTGGCTGCGGTGGGTATGTGGGCCTGCGGGCTGCTGCAAGCAACAGCCTAGTGGACCAAACTCTCACAAGTCAAGCCTGGCCTCGGGCCGGGCTAGGGGAGTAGAACTCCCAGAACCCCATCAACTAGGTGTTTATGGATGAATAAATCATCAGGACGAGTAGAATTAACATGACTGAGATTAAAATACTTAGTCCATGTAGCAGGACCAAACAAAGCTTGGAAGGTATTAGAACCGGAAGGAATCGTGCGAGTGTGACTGCGGAGAGGACGGCACCAAGCACCCTCAGTAAGAGGGGGGGGGGTAAAAGGCGCAGTTTTTACAATGAGAGATGAAGCCACTCCATGTGATGAGGTGGTCATTACTGGGGGCTTGGGGCTCAACCCTGCCACAGAGGTAGAAGGGGAGCAGAGAGGGGTTAGGTTAGTCGGGACCTGGTAGACCAAGCTCTCACAAGTCAAGCCTGGCCTCGGGGATTAGAAAAACTCCCAAAACACCATCAAGTGGGTATCAAGCAGGGAAAGTCTGGAGCTGCTTGGTCTGGGACCAAAGTAGCTGGGGGTTACAGAGCCCGGCTTTCCATCACAATCCGACTCGGGGCCCTGGTCTCCCACCCCACATTTGAGAAGTTAAAAGTAAGTGTCAGATATCAGCATGTCAATGAACAGGTAAACATATCATCAACAAACAAGCCCCCATACCCACCATGGCGGCACAATTAGAGGATAGGACACCTGATAAGACGTGGGCCTCCCCAGGGGTGCATCGTAGATATATGCCCTGCAATCACCACTTTAAGAACCATCAGTCCGTCAAGGTTGGGCTCAGCAATGAAGGAAAAGAGTGACAATAAAAGTGTCCCTTTGCTCAACAGTTTCGGGTACCACAGTTTTACGGGCAAAAGACTGTGCCTCATCTAACATCCAGTGTCAAAACAGAAGACGACATCTAAAAGAATGATCAAGAATAGCAAAAAGTCGCTGGGAAATAGCAATTAAAAAGGAGAATTGGGAAGGAAAATTAAACTCAGTAGGAAAAAGCATTCAGCACAATTAGTGAAGAAGGCAGCAGGAGCATAAGGCTTCAAAAGGACAGAGGACACTGTCCCATGGAGCATCACACTCTAGCATCTGCCAACAAAGCCCCCTCACGATGGCAACAGGCTGGAAAGGGAGGGAGAGATGAAAAAGATGAGAGGGTGAAGAATACTGCTCGGTGAGACACCAGTGTTAATGGGTAGAGTGGGAAAATTGGAATCATTCACAGATACATACTGGAGTCTGTCACTGAGGTAAGATTGTAGGTACTGGAGGGAGTGACCTCTTACTCTGTAATGTTTCAATTTAAGAAAGTTAATGTGTTTACAGTGTCAAAACGTCTTATGTAGGTCAACAAATAAATGAATAAGGTACTCATTTTTTCCAAAAGCTGCATAAATTAATCATACAAACTGGGCATGATTGGTCCTTTTTTGGTCCTGAAGCCATTATGGCAAGAACTAAGTATAAATAGGAGTAAGGCTGCATGTAAATTAACTCTTTAAAATATTTTAGACAAAATCGGCAGAATTGATTTTGGTCTATAATTGTTGACTTCAGTGAGATTGCTGCTTTTATAGACTAAGGTTACTCTTGCTTTTTTCTCAAAATATCAGGAAAGGTTTAGAGTTCAAATAATTTGTTGTAGAGCAATGCAATGGCTGGAGCTAAAAATCTAGAGACTTTTTGTAAATTAGGGGTGGAATCTCAACATACAGTATCTATGCATGGGGTTCATTCATCCACTGCAAACTACCTCAAGCCCATCATCACCCAATGAAAATCTGCTATCAGAACAATAAAACTGTCTTCAAACAACACACAACCTCTCTGTTTAAATCCCTGAACATGCTACATATACACTCGCTCTACACATTCTCTTGTACTATTTACAAGTACAAAACCTTGTTCCTAAATGCTAACCCTGATCTGAAACTCTCCATTGATAGACGTAATAGAACCCACAAGCACCACAACATATATATCTCTTTGATATAATTTTTTTATATAAATTGACAGTCAGGATAATATAATTGCCAATCAGACTAATATAACTTTGAATCAGGGTTTTTCACCCACAGGGTTATTGATCAATAGAACTGCCGACCCACCAAAGCCATAACTGCCAAAACTGTGCTGAATTTCAAAATATACCTGGAAAAAATCATGAAGGCAAACTGGGAGGGAAAAGGGAACCTTCAGCAAGCCGACGACTTCCTGTTCTCATTGAGGCCACTCGGGTTAGTGGCCCTCAGGTAAATCGGGTAAAATATTATTCCCAGACAATTACAGCATAACTGATAAAGTTAGGCTAGAGTAATAAATTTCTGGTAAATTTAGAGTGATAAATTTTTAGAGTAATATAAATTTAAATTTCATATTAACTTGACTGACAGCTATAATGCCAATTAGCATTCAATATACTCTTCGGTGAAATATTTATAATCAAGAGTAGAACTCATAAATAGGCCTAAACAAAAAATAAAAAATGGACATCAGTTTGCATATGAATCTGATGAGAAAATTCCTGGATTAATATACATTTCCTTACCAATCAAATGATCTCACCTTAAGTACGTCTCAGATTGTCTTCTTCACCAACTCCAATGCTAAATAATATTACAACAAAAATGTCCATAACTTAGCTACAGAGTATATAACATTTTAAATGAATTTCCACAGGAAGCAAAAAAAGGAAGCGCATTATTTACATATATATGAAGAAAAACATTTAAAGCTTTGTTTTACCTTTGCTAAATTAAAGAGATATTTCTATACAGTACTTATAAGCAATTTTGAGTTTTCCTAGTGACAGCTTCTCCAGTTCTTGCTTGGTCATCTAACTTTCATAAAAGAACAATATAATAAAATATCTTTTATATCTTTACCTTTCATTGTGAAGTGTATTTGTCAAACAAAATATAATTACCTCTGAAGAACATCCAACTGACATTGTGATAGCACACTGTTAGATTCAAGGTAAGTTAATATACCATTGTGTGCCTCATTATCCTTCAACATTCTCTTAATTATCTTCCACACTCAATGTGTTTAGCCTATTATTTGCATGTATCATTTTGTGCCTCTTCATACTTCCAAGTTGACTAAATCTCTTTCCACACTCTGGACACTCGTGAGGTTTATCACCTGAATGCACTAACATGTGAGTCTTCATACTTCCACGCTGACTGAATCTCTTCCCACACTCTGGACACTCATGCAGTTTCTCACCTGAATGCACTAACATGTGCTGTATTATAGATCCACGTTCTCTAAATTTTTTACCACACTCGGCACATTGAAAAGGTCTCTCATTCGCATGCACCTTCCTGTGAGTCTTCATACTTCCAAGATGCCTGAATCTTTTCCCACACTCTGGACATTTATTAGGTTTATCATCTGAATGCACTAACATATGAGTCTTCAAATGTCCACGATGACTGAATCTCTTCCCACACTCTGGACACTCATGAGGTTTATCACTTGAATGCACTAACATGTGAGTCTTCATATTTCCACGCTCACTGAATCTTTTCCCACACTCTGGACACTCGTGAGGCTTCTCACCTGAATGCACTAACATGTGAGTCGTCATATTTCCACGTTTACTGAATCTCTTCCCACACTCTGGACACTCGTGAGGCTTTTCACCTGAATGTACTAACATGTGAGTCGTCATATTTCCACGTTGACTGAATCTCTTCCCACACTCTGGACACTCGTGAGGCTTGTCACCTGAATGCACTAACATGTGAGTCTTCATACTTCCAAGACTGAATCTCTTCCCACACTCTGGACACTCGTGAGTTTTGTCACCTGAATGCACTAACAAGTGCCTTATTATAGTTCCACGATCTCTAAATTTTTTGCCACACTCGGCACATTGAAAAGGTCTCTCATCCGCATGCACCATCCTGTGCTTCTTCATACTTCCAAGATGACCGAATCTCTTCCCACACTCTGGACACTCATGAGGTTTATCACCTGAATGCACTAACATGTGAGTCGTCATACTTCCACGTTGACTGAATCTCTTCCCACACTCTGGACACTCATGAGGTTTATCACCTGAATGCACTAACATGTGAGTCGTCATACTTCCACGTTGACTGAATCTCTTCCCACACTCTGGACACTCATGAGGTTTATCACCTGAATGCACTAACATGTGAGTCTTCACACTTCCAGGACGGGTGAATACCTTCTGACACTGTGGACACTGGTGAGTCTTCATCTTCTTTATGACAGGTGGAGTTTGTGTGAAGGTTTTCTCCCCCGGATGTTGGGAGAAGCGTCAAGGCTTGAGTGTTGTTTCTTAGAATTAGACTTGATGTGAGCACTTGGCGGTCAATGGTGGTGCTTCTTCTTTATGATAGGTACAGTTTGTGTCAAGGTTTTCCCTTAATGCTCGTGCTGGACATCACCGGCGGACGCTGCTAAAATGGCGGCGGTTGTCTACCCTCTCATCGCCTGAACGTTCCAATGTTTTTGTCTGGTTCCACATATCATTTTTCCTACTACTTATTTTTGTTTATAAGTGATCATTTACAATTAACACTTGTATTTATATTCATGTTTTTCAATCAAAGAATGTACTTGAAATTGTTTCTTTAAACATAAAGCCACACGATTATACTTTTTGAAGGAAATAGCTCTCCCATAGTGGATGCACTACATGCGCAGAGTTGACCAACAATAGTTTCATATTCTTTTTTACCTATATATAAATATATATTGGAAAAGAAGTTCCTGTAAAATAGTCTAATAGGGGGTATAGGTGTTGAGTTAGTTGTCTCTTCAGAGGTTGCATGGCGTTTCACTTTCCTTCTTAACAATATGCCTTCAGCCGAACAAGTCTATGTGGGTGGGGACGAGGACAGGTTGACGAGTTTAGCAGTTACCAGGGAGGATGTTCTTAAACAAATAGTAAAACTCAAACCAAACAAATCCCCAGGGCCGGATGAAGTGTTTGCCAGGGTGCTTAAAGAATGCAAAGAGGAGCTTTGTGACCCACTGTCAACCATATTTAATAAATCAATAGAGTCAGGCAGAGTGCCAGAGTTTTGGAAAGTTGCTAATGTGATACCAGTTTTTAAGAAAGGAGATAGATCACTTGCGTCTAACTATCGACCAATTAGCCTAACGTCTATTGTGGGAAAGTTACTCGAATCTATAATAGCAAATAAAATTCGTCTTCATCTTGAAAAACATAAATTAATAATTGAGTCGCAACATGGTTTTATAAATGGCCGTTCATGTTTAACAAATTTGTTATCTTTTTATTCTAGCATTGTTGAGGCAGTTGATAGTGGTAAGGATTGCGATGTTGTATACCTTGACTTTAGCAAAGCTTTTGATACAGTGCCACATGAAAGACTGATTAAAAAGATAGAGTCTCATGGTATTGGGGGTGCTATATTAAGCTGGATTAGGGCATGGCTATACCAAAGGAAACAGAGAGTTAGTATAAATGGAATCAAGTCAGAGTGGGAAAATGTTGTAAGTGGAGTGCCTCAAGGCTCTGTCCTGGGACCTCTGTTGTTTATAATATATATAAATGATTTAGATTCAGGTTTGAGTAGCAACATTTGCAAATTTGCCGATGATACGAAAATCGGTAGGGAAATTAATTCGGAGGAGGACTCACTATCACTTCAAGTTGATCTAGATAGGGTTTTGAAATGGTCAAAGGATTGGCAGATGCAGTTTAATGCTGATAAATGTAAAGTTCTGAGGTTAGGTAATGATGATAGAGTTACAAGATACGAGCTAGATGGTGTTGTGATTGCGAAGTCGGATTGCGAAAGGGATCTGGGAGTTATGATTAGTAAGAATTTAAAACAAAAGGATCAATGCATAAATGTTCGTAATAAGGCAAATCGGACACTTGGATTTATTAATCGCAGCGTTAGTAACAAGACACCTGGTGTGGTTCTCAAGCTATATCTTGCTCTAGTTAGGCCCCGTTTAGATTATGCAGTTCAGTTTTGGTCGCCATATTATAGAATGGATATAAATTCACTTGAACGTGTCCAGCGTAGGATGACTAAGTTAATTCCCCAAATTAGAAATCTTTCATATGAAGAAAGATTAACAAAGCTTAAGTTGCATTCACTGGAAAGGCGAAGAGTTAGGGGTGACATGATAGAGGTTTACAAGTGGATGAATGGACATAACCGGGGGGATATTAACAGGGTATTAAAAGTATCAACACAGGACAGAACACGAAACAATGGGTATAAATTGGATAAGTTTAGATTTAGGAAAGACTTGGGTAAATACTGGTTCAGTAACAGGGTTGTTGATTTGTGGAACCAATTGCCGCGTAACATTGTGGAGGTGGGGTCCCTCGATTGTTTCAAGCACGGGTTGGACAAGTATATGAGTGGGATTGGGTGGTTATAGAATAGGAGCTGCCTCGTATGGGCCAATAGGCCTTCTGCAGTTACCTTTGTTCTTATGTTCTTATGTTCTTATGATGTCTTCGACGAAACCATTGGAGAAGCCGTTGTTGACTAGGACCTGCCTTACCCTACAGAGTTCTTCATCGACTTGCCTCCATTCAGAGCTGTGGCTGAGAGCACGGTCGACATATGCGTTAACAACACTCCTCTTGTACCTGTCTGGGCAGTCGCTGTTGGCATTTAGGCACATTCCTATGTTCGTTTCCTTAGTGTAGACTGCAGTGTGGAAACCTCCGCTCTTTTCCATGACTGTTACATCTGGAAAGGGCAGCTTCCCATCCTTTTCCATCTCGTAAGTGAAACGCAACACGGAACTCTGCTCAAATGCCTTCTTCAGCTCCTGTCTGACATCAGGTACCTGTGTAAAAATGTCATCAACATACCTGCAGTATATGGCCGGTTTCAAGTTCATGTCGACTAAGACTTTTTGCTCGATGGTACCCATGTAGAAGTTTGCAAACAGGACACCTAGGGGAGAACCCATGGCGACCCCATCTACTTAATTGCTTATACATGTGCCCATCCGGGCTCAAGAAGGGTGCCTCTTTAGTACAAGTTTGGAGTAGTTTCCTCAGAATATTTTCTGGTATGTCAAGAGGAGTACAGGCTGGATCACGATACACTCTGTCGGCTATCATCCCGATTGTCTCGTCCACAGGTACGTTGGTAAACAATGTCAAGACACACAAGCCAGGAAACCCACTTCGGCCAATCATTAGCCAGATACCCACACCCACGTACAAACTGGCGAAGCGACTCAACGGCCTGCTGACTCCTTATGTTCCTTGCGCCTTCAGCCTGAAGTCTCCAAAGGAATTTGTTGACTTACTGTGGGGCACACGGGCCACAGGGATAAGAGCCTCGTTGGAGGTAGAATCGCTGTTTACCAACGTACCTGTGGACGAGAAAATCGGGATGATAGCCGACAGAGTGTATCGTGATCCAGCCTGTACTCCTCTTGACATACCAGAAAATATTCTGAGGAAACTACTCCAAGCTTGTATTAAAGAGGCACCCTTCTTGAGCCCGGATGGGCACATGTATAAGCAAGTAGATGGGGTCGCCATGGGTTCTCCCCTAGGTGTCCTGTTTGCAAACTTCTACATGGGTACCATCGAGCAAAAAGTCTTAGTCGACATGAACTTGAAACCGGCCATATACTGCAGGTATGTTGACGACATTTTTACACAGGTACCTGAGGTCAGACATCTGCAGGAGCTGAAGGAGGCATTTGAGCAGAGTTCCGTGTTGCGTTTCACTTACGAGATGGAAAAGGATGGGAAGCTGCCCTTTCTAGATGTAACAGTCATGGAAAAGAGTGGAGGTTTCCACACTGCAGTCTACACTAAGGAAACGAACATAGGAATGTGCCTAAATGCCAACAGTGACTGCCCAGACAGGTACAATTAAGAGGAGTGTTGTTAACGCATATGTCGACCGTGCTCTCAGCCACAGCTCAGAATGGAAGCAAGTCGACGAAGAACTCTGTAGGGTAAGGCAGGTCCTAGTCAACAACGGCTTCTCTAATGGTTTCGTCGAAGACATCATAAGAAGGAAAGTGAAACGCCATGCAACCTCTGAAGAGACAACTAACACAACACCTATACCCCCTATTAGACTATTTTACAGGAACTTCTTTTCCACAGCTCATAAAACGGAGGAAAGGGTCCTGAAAGATATTGTTAATAGTATAAAACGTTATCCCTACCGACAAAAATCAGAGGATACAACTGACGATTTACTATAAAACCAGAAAAACGGCCAGCCTTCTCATGAGAAACTCTCCATACACAAAACAGAACGCTTTAAAAGAGACTAACGTCGTCTATGCCTTCAAATGCCCTCTTGGGGACTGTAAGCTCCAAAAAACTCAGTATATAGGCAAGACAACAACATCTCTTTCTAGGCGTTTAACGATGCATAAGCAACAGGGCTCCATTAAGGAACATATAATCTCTTCCCACAACCAAACCATCGCCAGAGAAATCCTAGTAAACAACACAGAAATCATCGATAGATACAGCGATAGCAGGCGGCTTGACGTTTGCGAGGCACTACACATCAAGAAGTCAACACCAGCAATCAACAGCCAATTAATGCACAACTATATTCTACGCACCTCAAGACTCCGCTCCAATATAGAAGCATCAAGAAATATGGACCGATAGGCTTTCTACAAACACTTCTATTCAATACCCATTGTTTCGTGTTCTGTCTTGTGTTGATGAAATTAATACCCTCTTAATACCACCTCTTGTTCTGTCTTGTGTTGATGAAATTATTACCCTATTAATGCCACCTCACCCTATCCACCTCACTCAAATGTAGATATAAAATCGGAGATGCGTAAGTTCTATTCAGTTTATTTATTTATTTATTTATGCATATACAAGAATGTACATAAGGAATGTGAGGATACAAATATGGTAATTACAGTCTTGTAAAGCCACTAGCACGCGCAGCGTTTCGGGCAGGTCCTTAATCTAAGAAAATTTTAAGGAGGTAAATATTTGCAAAATTATAGACAAAAAATGATAACAGATTACATGAAATGAAAAAAAGATGAGAGAAAATTGTAGGTACAGTATATTAAAGCTCATAGGTAGCTAAGATTGATTGCAATGACAGCTTGAATGGTAGTTGACAAAAAAATTGGTAGGCATAATACAGCAGAAACAATATAAGATTGGTTGCAATGACAGCTTGAATGGTAGTTGACAAAAATTGGTAGTCACAATACAGCATATGGCTAGCACATAAAAGAAGACAGCAATGAACACAATGATAAGGTTGTTTGAAATTACATAAAAATTACGAGATTGGGTAACACTAGGTACAGAGCAAATTTAAAGCTCAGTGTAGGAAACTAAGAAGATGAAGTTAGGTACTTTTTGGTTTTGCTTTTAAATAAGGCAAAAGTTTTACAGTTTTTCAATTCACTAGGGAGTGAGTTCCATAAACTAGGTCCCTTAATTTGCATAGAGTGTTTACACAGATTAAGTTTGACCCTGGGGATATCAAAGAGATATTTATTTCTGGTGTGGTGATAATGGGTCCTATTACATCTGTCCAGGGAGAGTTTCAGAGCATGGTTTGCATTTAAGAACAGGGTTTTGTAAATGTAGTTGACACAAGAGAATGTGTGGAGGGAGTTAATATTTAGCAAGTTTAGGGATTTAAACAAGGGAGCTGAGTGTTGTCTGAAAGCTGAGTTAGTTATCATTCTGATAGCAGATTTTTGCTGTGTGATGATGGGCTTAAGGTGGTTTGCAGTGGTAGACCCCCATGCACAGATACCATAATTAAGATAGGGGTAAATTAGTGCATAATATAGTGAGAGGAGAGCAGAGTTAGGAACATAATATCTGATTTTGGAGAGTATACCAACTGTCTTAGAGACTTTCTTAGTTATGTGTTGAATGTGGGTGCTGAAGTTGAGTCTCTTGTCTAGGAATAGGCCAAGAAACTTGCCATCATCTTTATTACTGATGTTAATGTTGTCTATCTGTAGCTGAATTGCATTTGATGATTTGCTTCCAAATAAGATGTAGTAAGTCTTTTCGATGTTTAATGTTAGTTTGTTCGTTGACATCCATAAGTGGACTTTTTTTAATTCATTATTCACAACATTATTTAGTGTATGTGGGTTGAGGTTTGAATAGATAAGAGTAGTATCGTCAGCAAACAGTATAGGTTTGAGAATATTAGAGACATTAGGCAGATCGTTTATATATATAAGAAATAGAAGAGGTCCTAGCTTACAGCAACAGCTACTTGGCTCCAGGCACAGTGTTTATCTTGGGTAATGACTTGTCTTGATAGCTTCCCAAAAATTATGCGTTCTCTCTTCTTAACCTCATCAACGAGAACTGTCAGCTCCTCTTCACTCAAGTTTGCTTTCCTTTTTATCCCAGATATTTTCTTTGTCTTATTTATTTATGAATACTAAGAGGATGTAGTATGTTTGTTTTGGTTCTTGATAGTAGGTGTAGTTTGCGTGAAGTGTCTATTCTCTCGATGACTGCACGAGTACAAATGTTGGGAGACGCGTTAATGTTGAGAATGACTAGGTTTCAAAAGTGTTTGATGTCTTGTACTGTAGATAAAGTGAATAAACAGAGGCGTGTTAGAGGGAGACGCCGCACTGTAGGACGGGGTGGTTTTGTGCTGGCGTCAGCTAATCCTTGGTGCTGCGGCCAGACACTTGTCTTCTGTGTTTGCCTGTTGGTTGCGCCAACTATGAATGTGGCACAGGTCAAATGTGGCCACTTTGTTGGTCACTGGAGATATTTAGCCAGTGCTTTGATTATTGGATAATTTTCATGTAACGAGATGTCACCTAGTAATATACATGATGGTAAAGGTTATTTTAAGTGCGCTATTTTTTTTGTTTTATTTACTCTGGCACTACAATGTCGAAACCAGTGAAGGAGATAGTGTTTGATTGTTTCAGGCACATGACTGGATGCACAGATCATTTCTTCTTCTTGATAGTAGGTAGAGTTTGCAACAGATGATTTTTCTGACAACAATACCACGAGGAACCACAATGTTTACATAACACAGCTGATATTGCATTAGCGTGATTGGTCAGGTTAGAAATGTAACAGTCACTCTGATTGGCCAAACGAAACACAGTAGTGACCTCTGTCGGCACGTAAGTGAACAAGACCCAAAACCTAAATATCTTCCTAAGTGGACCTTATTGAATCGCACCTAAGCATCTTCTTAGGGCGCACTTAGGAACCTTCGTAGCAAACCCACTTACGAAGAAATACACAGAGCTTCCTGAATCTAGGTCCTGGCTACTAGGTACGACATATATATAAATATGCGCATGTAGCGCATCCACTATGGGAGAGCTATTTCCTTCAAAAAGTATAATCGTGTGGCTTTATGTTTAAAAAAACAATTTCAAGTACATTCTTTGATTGAAAAACTTGAATATAAATACAAGTGTTAATTGTAAATGACCAGTTATAAACATAAATAAGAAGTAGGAAAAATGATGTGTGTAACCAGACAAAAACATTGGAACGCTTAGGTGATGAGAGGGTAAACAACCGCCACCATTTTAGCAGCATCCGCCGGTGATGTCCAGCACGAGCATTAAGGGAAAACCTTGACACAAACTGCACCTATCATATAGAAGAAGCACCACCATTGACCGCCAAGTGCTCACATCAAGTCTAACTCTAAGAAACAACACTCAATCCTTGACGCTTCTCTCAACATCCGGGGGAGAAAACCTTCCTCACAAACTGCACCTGTCATAAAGAAGATGAAGACTCACCAGTGTCCACAGTGTCCAAAGGTATTCACCCGTCCTGGAGATGTGAAACGTCACATGTTAGTGCATTCAGGTGATAAACATCATGAGTGTCCAGAGTGTGGGAAGAGATTCAGTCTGCGTGGAAATATGAAGACTCACATGTTAGTGCATTCAGATGATAAACCTCATGAATGTCCAGAGTGTGGGAAGAGATTCAGTCAGCATGGACATATGAAGACTCACAGGATGGTACATGCGGATGAGAGACCTTTTCAATGTGCTGAGTGTGGCAAAAAATTTAGAGTACGTGGAACTATAACAAGGCACATGTTAGTGCATTCAGGTGACAAGCCTCATGAATGTCCAGAGTGTAGGAAGAAGTTCAGTCGTCTTGGTAGTATGAAGACTCACATGTTAGTGCATTCAGGCGACAAACCTCATGAATGTCCAGAGTGTGGGAAGAGATTCAGTCGTCTTGGAAGTATGAAGACTCACATGTTAGTGCATTCAGGCGACAAACCTCATGAATGTCCAGAGTGTGGGAAGAGATTCAGTCGTCTTGGAAGTATGAAGATTCACCGGAAGGTGCATGCTAATGAGAGACCTTTTCAATGTGCCGAGTGTGGCAAAAAATTTAGAGAACGTGGAAAAATAATAAGGCACATGTTAGTGCATTCAGGTGACAAACCTCATGAATGTCCAGAGTGTGGGAAGAAATTCAGTCTACGTCGAAGTATGACGACTCACATGTTAGTGCATTCAGGTGACAAACCTCATGAGTGTCCAGAGTGTGGGAAGAGATTCAGTGAGCGTGGAAATATGAAGCGTCACATGATGGTGCATGCGGATGAGAAACCTTTTCAATGTGCCGAGTGTGGCAAAAAATTTAGAGAACGTGGAAAAATAATAAGGCACATGTTAGTGCATTCAGGTGACAAACCTCATGAATGTCCAGAGTGTGGGAAGAAATTCAGTCTACGTCGAAGTATGACGACTCACATGTTAGTGCATTCAGGTGACAAACCTCATGAGTGTCCAGAGTGTGGGAAGAGATTCAGTCAGCATGGACATATGAAGACTCACAGGATGGTACATGCGGATGAGAGACCTTTTCAATGTGCCGAGTGTGGCAAAAAATTTAGAGTACGTGGAACTATAATAAGGCACATGTTAGTGCATTCAGGTGACAAGCCTCTGGAGTGTCCAGAGTGTGGGAAGAGATTCAGTCGTCTTGGAAGTATGAAGATTCACCGGAAGGTGCATGCTAATGAGAGACCTTTTCAATGTGCCGAGTGTGGCAAAAAATTTAGAGTACGTGGAAAAATAATAAGCCACATGTTAGTGCATTCAGGTGACAAGCCTCTGGAGTGTCCAGAGTGTGGGAAGAGATTCAGTCGTCTTGGTGATATGAAGAAGCACAAAATGATACATGCAGATAATAGGCTAAACACTTAAAGTGTGGAAGGTAATTAAGAGAATGTTGAATGATAATGTGGCACATATAGGTATATTAACTTAACTTTAATCTAACAGTGTGCTATCACAATGTCAGTTGGATGTTCTTCAAAGGTAATTCAATTTTGTTTGAGAAATACACTTCACCATGAAAGGTAAAGATAAAGATATTTTATTATATTGTTCTTTTATGAAAGTTAGATGACCAAGCAAGAACTAGAGAAGCTGACACTATAGGAAAATTCAAAATTGCTTATAAGTATAGAAATATCTCTTTAGTTTAGCAAAGATAAATCAAAGCTTTAAATGTTTTTCTTCATATTTATGTAAATAATAATGTGCTTTCTGTTTTTGTTCTCTGTGAAAATTTATTTAAAATGTAATATACTCTGTAGCTAAGTTATGGACATTTTTGTTGTAATATTATTTAGCATTGGTGCTGGTGAAGAAGACAGTCTGAGACGTACTTAAGATGAGACCATTTGATTGATAGGGAAATGTAGGTTAATCAAGGAATTTTCTCATCAGATTCATATGCAAACTGATGTCTATTTTATATTTTTTGTTTAGACATATTTATGAATAATACTCTTGATTATAAATATTTCACCAAAGAGTTTATTGAAGGCAGATTGGCATTTATAACTGTCAGTCAAGTTAATATGAAATTTAAATTTATATTACTCTAGAAATTTACATCACTCTAAATTTTCCAGAAATTTTTATTACTCTAGCCTAACTTTATCAGTTATGCTGTAATTGTCTTGGAATAATATTTTACCCGATTTACCTGAGGGCCACTAACCCTAGTGGCCTCAATAAAAACGGGAAGCTTGCAGCTTGTTGAAGGTTCCCTTCCCCTCCCCCATTTTCCTTGATTTTTTCCTGGTATATTTTGAAATTCAGCACATTTTGGCAGTTATGGCGTTGGTGGGTAGTCGGTTCCATCGATCAATAACCCTGTGGGTGAAAAAGCCTGTTTCAAAATTATATTAGCTTGATTAGCAATAATATTATTCTGATTCGTATAATCCTCTGTCAATTATATTATCCAAACTGGCAATTATATTAAGATGATTGTGAATTACATAAACCATACTGGCAATTATATTAGCATGACTGTCAATTTATATCAAACATATATTTATTTATGTTGTGGTGCGCGTGGGTTCTATTACATCTATCAAGGGAGAGTTTCAGATCAGGATTAGCATTTAGGAACAAAGTTTTGTACATGTAAATAGCACAAGAGAATGTGTAGAGTGAGTGTATATTTAGCATGTTCAGAGATTTAAACAGAGACTTTGTGTTGTTTAAAGACAGTTTTATTGTTCTGATAGCAGATTTTTATTGGGTGGTGATGAGCATCAGGTAATTTGCAGTGGATGAATGAACCCCATGCACAGATACCATATGTTCACATACCAACCCTAATTTTCAAAGAAAACTCTAGATTTTTAGCTCCAGTCATTTCATTGCTCTACAACAAATCATTTGAACAACAAACCTTTCCTGATATTCTAAGGGAAAAAAAGCAAGAGTAACCTTAGTCCATTAACCCTCAAACCGCTAGGGGCCCAAATGGAATTCACACCCACAGGCGCAACAAAAAAAAAAATTCCAAAAAATTCTTTCGTCTTATAGAAGTGTTCATTTTTGTTCCCTGATCACGGAAAAAATAACAAAAAAATCGTAGGTGGCATATTTTAGCCGCAATAGGGTAGGGAAGTGTGGCAAAAAAGGGGCGTTGGCAGAGCCTTCGCCAGACGAGGTCTACTCCGCCCGAGCTGTCAGACGGCAGTTGCCACAAATATATTATTACTTTATTATTTCAATGTCTCTGATTGATTTTTTCTTAGTTTTTTGCAGTAATATTATTCCATACAGTGAATTGTGGTATAATTATATTATAAAATGTGTGAACCATCGCTGTACTCAAAATTATGGTGTGCATATTAGTGATTCAATTATTATGTTCATAAAACAATAAACAAATAGTTTTGCTGTTGTTACACTATATACACAGGTTATATATAAGTATTTGCATGTTTTGTACATCATAACGAACTACTAAGTTGGTCTTGTGAGTCAAAAAGCAACGAGGAGTGAAACACCAAACACCAGCGAGCCACTCCCTCCCTCAACACCACCTCACTCACCCTCATTCACCTCCCACAATACTCTTTTGTATTTATTCACTATACACAGACGTTATATATACGTATTTACATGTTTTGTTCACCATAACTGTACATCTAAGCTTGTATGGTGAGTGAAGGCCATAAGACGTAGCTACTCACACAGTCAGCTGATCGGCGGCCGCCCTCAAGGCCAGACACACTAATATTTGTCATCCAACAATATTGTTTGTGGTGTTATTACGCTATATACACACATTATATATAAGTATCTACCTGTTTTATTCACCATACCTGAACAAATAAGCTGGTATGGTGCCCAAAGACCATAGTGGCCACCAGTAAACACCATGCCAAGTCGTGCAGACGACGCTCCTCCCTCACCAAAATGGCGGCTCCCAATCTACTCCTCTCGCTGTTATCTCACACTATACACACGTTATATATAAATATCTACATTTGTGTTCACCATGGCGAACCACTAAGCTGGTATGGTGAGTGCAGTCAATAAATGGTGGCCACACACAGTCAGAAGACGCCACAACCCTCCCTCCCACAGCCTTACTCCTCCCTCCATGGAGCACAGCGCTAAATATCACCACAATCCTGCTATTATCAGAATCCTGGTCAGTTTTATAACAGTCAGGGGGCTTCAGTAATACTATCACTGCTAAATAATAGCAGTATCATTTATATTATGGTATTTGTAGGCGATGCTGTGGTCACAAGCTGAACAGCGGTGCTGTGAGCTCGTGTTGCGTGCACCAGCCTTGGTGGCTTGCTCAATACTGACGCTGTAACACCCAAGAATGTTTTCCTGGATTTTTTTTCTAGGTGGCATCTGGCAACTATCGGTCGTGGCTGTACTATAGCTGCCCCTATCCCAGGCGGGGCATTTAAATTATAGCGCTAGACACGAAATCATATATAAATGATGTGCGCGGTTTCGGTTTTGTCACTGATATCATTTATATATGATATGCGCGGTTTGAGGGTTAAAGTGTCAATCTCCCTGAAGTCAACAATTATAAACCAATATCAACTCTGCAGATTTTGTCTAAAATATTTTAAAGAGTTAATCTACAAGCAGCCTTAATCCTATTTAGCAAAACAAAATTTACTTAGTTCTTGCCATAATGGTTTCAGGCCCAAAAAAGGACCAATCATGCACCGATTAGTATGATTAACTTTATATATGCAGCTCTTGGAAGAAATGAGTACCCTTGTTTATTTATTTGTTGACCTACATTAAGACTTTTTTACACTGTTAACACATTAACTTTCTTAAATTACAACATTACGGAGTAAGAGGTTAATCCCTCCAATACCTAGAGTCTTACCTTAGTGACAGGCTCCAGTATGTCTCTGTGAATGATTCCAATTCACCCACTCTACCTATTAACACTGGTGTTACACTGGGCAGTATTCTTCACCCTCTCGTCTTTCTCATCTCCCCCTCCCTTTCCAGCCCGTTGCCATCATGAGGGGGCTTGGTTGGCGGATGGTAGAGTGTGATGCTCCATGGGACAGTGTCCTCTGTCCTTTTGAAGCCTAATGCTCTTGCTGCCATCTTTGCTAATTGTGCTGAATACTTTTTCCTATTAAGTTTAATTTTTCCTTCCCAATTCTCCTGTTTAATTGCTATTTCCTTGTGACATTTTGCAATTCTTAATTATTCTTTCAAATGTTTTCTTTTGTTTAGACACCGGGTTTTTGGGGAGGCACACCCTCTCACCCATAAAACTGTGGTACTCGGCATTGTCGAGCAAGAGGACATCTTTATTGTCAATCTTTTCCTTCATTGCTGAGCCCAATTATATCATGCTGAGCTTCCATTATATCTTGACGGACTGATGATTCCTATGGTTGCGATTGTAGGGCGTATATCTACAGTGCACCCCTGGGGGGTGGGGGCCTTTGTCTTGTTGGGTGTCCTATCCTCTAATTGTGGCTCCATGGTGGGTATGGGGCCTTGTTTGTTGATGAAATGTTTATTCGTTCATTTACATGCTGATATCTGACCCTCTTTTTAACTTCTAAGACGTGAGGGTGGTAGACCAGGCCCCCCAAGTCGGACTGTGATGGAAAGCTAGGCTCTGTAGCCCACACTACATTGGTCCCAGATCAGGCAGCTCCTGACTCTCCCTGCTTGATGGGGTTCTGGGAGCTCTTCTACGACCTGACTTGTGAGTGCTTGGTCCACCAGGTCCCAACTACCCCTATCTGCTCAACCTCCCACCTCTGTGGCTGGGTTGAGCCCCAAGCTCCCAATGATGACCACCTCATCACATGGAGTGGCTCCATCTCTCCTTGTAACAACTGGGCCTCTTTGCCCCCCTCCCCCCTCTTACTGGGGTTACCTTAAGGGGGTGCTTGGGGGTGCTCGGTGCTGTTCCCTCCGCAGTCACACTCGCACGATTCCTTCCAGTTCTAATACGTTCCAAGCTTTATTTGGTTCTGCTACATGGATTAAGCATTTTGATCTTAGTCATGTTGATTCTACTGGTCCTGATGATTTATTCATCCATATACACCTAGTTGATCTGGTGGATACCTTTGTCATTTTTATCCCCACGCCTACTGGTACGTGTTTCTTTGCAGCTCCTTCTCGGGAAGCTGCTGTCTGCTTAGCCTCGTTGTCCTGCATTGGGAAACCCCGGTTCGGATCAACAAAAATGCCTTGTTAAATGCTAGGATTTACACAGTGTTTCTCCCACACCATGTAGCGACTGGTGATAGCTGTCAATGCTATCAATCAGAGCTATCGATGTGCTTTAATATACCTAGTAATCTCTCATTTTTTTTTTACAAAGTATCTGTCAACTTTTTATAAATTTTGCTTCAATTTACCTACTTAAAATTATCCATTAGATTAAGGACCTTTTCGAAACGCTGCATGTACTAGTAGCTTTACAAGAATGTAAACACCATGCTATGTACCCCTAACATACCCAATGTTCCTTTTGTGTGTGTTATTTATACTTTATATTTAAAGTTATACCCATTGTTTCATGTTTTGTCTTGTGCTTGTCCCAAGTTTGTTCACCTCACCCAAAACTCTTGTACCATATCACCTCACCCAAATGCAAGTACAGTATAAGTATGGATGTATAATGAGTGTTTACAGGTTACAGTTGTGTGTGTAAACTAAAGTCTTTGAAAATGTAATAAGTTATTACGAAATGTGTTCAGGCATCATCTCAGACTAGAAATAAAAATAAATTTTGGAGAATTGATTTTTCAATTACCATTGACAGTGAAAATAAACATAAGAAATATTGAGAAAATACATGTTAAAATTATTAATCTTACCTTTTCGGTCATATTTAACAACATATGTTTTCAAGAAAGACTGCTACCATAATATACTAATATATATATATATATATATATATATATATATATATATATATATATATATATATATATATATATATATATATATTTATATATATATATATATATATATATATATATATATATATATATATATATATATATATATATATATATATATATATATATATATATATATATGTCGTACCTAGTAGCCAGAACTCACTTCTATGCCTACTATTCAAGGCCCGATTTGCCTAATAAGCCAAGTTTTCATGAATTAATTGTTTTTGGTCTACCTAACCTACCTAACCTAACCTAACCTAACTTTTTTGGCTACCTAACCTAACCTAACCTATAAAGATAGGTTAGGTTAGGTTAGGTAGGGTTGGTTAGGTTCGGTCATATATCTACGTTAATTTTAACTCCAATAAAAAAAAATTGACCTCATTCGTAATGTAATGGGTAGCTTTATCATTTCATAAGAAAAAAGTTAGAAAAAATATATTAATTCAGGAAAACTTGGCTTATTAGGCAAATCGGGCCTTGCATAGTAGGCCGAGAAGTGCGTTCTGGCTATTAGGTACGACATATATATATATATATAATGTCATACCTAGTAGCCAGAACGCTCTTCTCGGCCTACTATGCAAGGCCCGATTTGCCTAATAGGCCGAATGATTTTCTTTATTATTAATAAATTGTTTGCAGTTAGTTTATTTGAATTATTATTATTATATTATATTAAGAACATAAATTATTGACGTAGTTGAGTTTGTTTAGGTTAGGTTAGGTAGGGTTGGCTAGGTTCAGTCATACATCTACATTAGTTTTATGTCAAATATAAACAAATTAACTCATACATAATGAAATGGATAGCTTTATCATTTCATAAAAAAAAAATATATATAATGTCAGGGAAACTTGGGTTATTAGGCAAATCGGGCTTGCATAGTAGGCAGAGTACTGCGTTCTGGCTACTAGGTACAACATATATATATATATATGTCGTACCTAATAGCCAGAACGCACTTCTCAGCCTACTATGCAAGGCCCGATTTGCCTAATAAACCAAGTTTTCATGAATTAATTGTTTTTCGACTACCTAACCTACCTAGCCTAACCTAACCTAACTTTTTCGGCTACCTAACCTAACCTAACCTATAAAGATAGATTAGGTTAGGTTAGGTAGGGTTGGTTAGGTTCGGTCATATATCTACGTTAATTTTAACTCCAATAAAAAAAAATTGACCTCATACATAATGAAATGGGTAGTTTTATCATTTCATAAGAAAAAAATTAGAGAAAATATATTAATTCAGGAAAACTTGGCTTATTAGGCAAATCGGGCCTTGCATAGTAGTCTGAGAAGTGCGTTCTGGCTACTAGGTACGACATATATATATATATATATATATATATATATATATATATATATATATATATATATATATATATATATATTTAAATATATATATATATATATATATATATATATATATATATATATGTCGTAACTAGTAGCCAGAACTCACTTCTCAGCCTACTATGCATGGCCAGATTTGCCTAATAAGCCTAGTTTTCATGAATTAATGTTTTTTCGACAACCTAACCTACCTAACCTAACCTAACCTAACGTTTTCGGCTACCTAACCTAACCTAACCTATAAAGATAGGTTAGGTTAGGTTAGGTAGGGTTGGTTAGGTTCGGTCATATATCTACGTTAATTTTAACTCCAATAAAAAAAAATTGACCTCATACATAATGAAATGGGTAGCTTTATCATTTCATAAGAAAAAAATTAGAGAAAATATATTAATTCAGTAAAACTTGGCTTATTAGGCAAATCGGGCCTCGCATAGTAGGCTGAGAAGTGAGTTCTGGCTACTAGGTACGACATATATATATATATATATATATATATATATATATATATATATATATATATATATATATATATATATATATATATATATATATATATATATATATATATGTCGTACCTAGTAGCCAGAACTCACTTCTCAGCCTACTATGCATGGCCCGATTTGCCTAATAAGCCTAGTTTTCATGAATTAATGTTTTTTCGACAACCTAACCTACCTAACCTAACCTAACCTAACGTTTTCGGCTACCTAACCTATAAAGATAGGTTAGGTTAGGTTAGGTAGGGTAGGTTAGGTTCGGTCATATATCTACGTTGATTTTAACTCCAATAAAAAAAATTGACCTCATACATAATGAAATGGGTAGCTTTATAATTTCATAAGAAAAAAATTAGAGAAAATATATTAATTCAGTAAAACTTGGCTTATTAGGCAAATCGGGCCTCGCATAGTAGGCTGAGAAGTGAGTTCTGGCTACTAGGTACGACAT